>NW_027199935.1:0-26280 GCF_038502225.1 Cherax quadricarinatus | reverse complement strand
TGTTGTATGCAAAGAGTGTATACCCTTTATTTGGAGCATGTGAATATGCTCATAAAAGGCTACCTCCCAACGAGCAAACCAGGTCGCTAAGGGTTTGATGATTTCAGGGCCCCATCGTCAAATCAGCACCTAGGTTCAGCCAATCATATTGTGAAACTGGCAATTGTGAAGGTGACGTGCATACCACTCACATTCTCACCCTTGTCATTTTCACCCAGCTGCTGGTTGAACACAGTTGTCCATTCTGTCTCCAGGCTGTGTCTTTGCCTTTTTGTTTTACCGTGATGTACACATATTTCCAACTGTATATAGTGTACATACTTGTAAATACTTATAATCGCACTTGGTGAAGGAAAAAATAATTCAAAGTCATTAAGCTGTGTTTGTTGTGCTCCTTGATCCTCTTTACACCCAGGATAACAGGTCTGATTGTTCCTGGGTTGTAATAGCGTCAGCTTTGCCAACGCTTAACGAAACTTTGCGTGTCAACTTTGCATTTTCCTTTCTTATGGCCAACCTGCTATTGTATGATTGTTAACAGCTTGCTATTTTGGTGTCAATTGTGCTCGCTTCACTATAGTCAATCTTGTCATTATGTGAATATTTTGCAGTCGGCTTTGCTATTGCGTATCAGTCTTGCTATTGTATGTGTGTATTTCACATTTGGCTTTGTTGCATGTCAGCCTTATCGTGTAAGTATTCTGCAGTCGTATTGTGCATAGCTGAGCGTGTATTGCAAGTAGCATGTTACATGGGGTATGCCACCTAGATGAGTCAGACGTCTAGTGTCTGAATACACTTTAGTAAACTTGCCAAAGTTTTCTCTACAGCATTGGTGGCAAATTGCTCATTCCATTGGCATTGATTACGAATGCATTCTCACAGCTGCACAGCTTCGTACTCTTATAAGTGTCAAACTTCGAGGAGATGGCACATCAAACTCCTCCCTCTATGGGAGCGAGGAATAAAATCCCGATATTCTCACAGGAGGAAATAGATACATCACCTGAGCAAAACTGTCAGTCTCGTGTGACAGGGTTGTCTGAAGGTGAATCGGTTGCGTTGGCACTTGAGTTGACAAAAATCAGTCTTGAGCAGACTAGGGAACAACACTTATATGACAGGGAAGAATTTGATAGGGAAAAAGAAAGGAGGCAGTTTTCTCAAGTTGTAAATGCTTTTAGTTTACAAAAAGCAGTACATCTGGTTTCTCATTGAGGCAGAACCTGAACAATTTTTCGAAACTTTCGAAAATCAGGCTCGAGCCTTGAGGTGGCCTGAACAGCATTGGGTGGCTTTGGTGCATGCAGCTTTTCTTGGTAAGGCACAAAAATTTACATCAGTGTTAATGACACTGATTTCAGTAATTATCAGGTGGTGAAGACCATAGCCTTTTTGACAGCAACTGATTTACTATGCAAACTCTTATGATGATGATGTCTCTGGCACTCTTCTCAGCCCTTTCCACCTTAATCTCTAGCTACCCTCTACCCCTGCACTGTCCACTGCCCCACAACACTTCATAACCTAATAATCATCTCTTTCCCTCTTGCTACCCATTACCCCTGCATCCTTCCCTGCCCTACTGCACTCTTGGAGCATGTTAATGTATCCCTGCTAAGTATAAGAAGACATTTAAGTTAGGCAGACGACAGGCTTGGTCAATCGTTGGTGGATTTTGTTCGACAGCAAACCAAAGCTTTTGCCAGCTGGTATAAAGCAAGTGGTGCCGCAACTTTTGATGAGTTAATCCAACTCATCTTAGTGGATAACCTGCTGGAGTCTGTGGGATCGGAGGTTAGTCTTTCTGCAGGACCATGTCTTAACCACTGCATTGGAGGCAGCCATTTTGGCTGACACTTTTGAAGCCAACCACTCCTTGTCTGAGCAGTCCCATCTCTCTTTTCAACAGCCTGGCATGAGCAAAGATTTGTCAACATTGGAGGTGGAAACCTAGTCCTGAGCCTTCTCGGGGTGGGGATGTTGCATGCAAAGAGTATGTACCCTTTATTCGGAGCATGTGAACACATTCATAAAAGGCTACCTCCCCAACCAGCAAACCAGGTCGCTAAGGGTTTGATGATTTCGGGGCCCCATCGTCAAATCAGCACCTAGGTTCAGCCAATCATATTCTAAATCTGTCAATTGTGAAGGTGATGTGGATACCACACACATTCTCACCTTTGTCATTTTTACCCAGCTACTGGTTGAACACGGTTGTCCATTCTGTCTCCAGGTTGTTTCTTTGCCTTTTGATTTACCATGTTGTACACATATTTTCAACTGTATATAGTGTACATACTTGTAAATACTTATAATCGCATCTGATGAAGGAAAATATAATTCGAAGTAATTCAGCTGTTTGTTCTGCTCTTTGCTCCCATTTGCACCCAGGATCAGGGCCGGATTACCTCATAGGCAAACTAGGCATTTGCCTAGGGCCCCATGCATTTGGGGGCCCCGTGGTCCAAGGGGTTCAGGGGCTCATCCAAGACTGCGCACATGGTGCAAGTGCAAAGGGGTCCCTACCTAAAAAGTTCAAGTGTTTGGAGAGTAAAATTGATTTTTAAAAATTAATCAAAACAAAAATAAATAATGAAATAAAATAAAATAAAAATAAATAAACCTAACCATAGATGGCAACACTCAACACGCCTTTGTTTACATCAGAACAGCTGTGTTTTCCCGCTAATGGGTGAGTATGGGAGATTCCTCTCCAATTTTCTGTAGTAATTACACGTTATCTAGACTTGTACTGTGACAAATTAACTGAAGTGTTGTTGATAGACATTGATGTGTATGGATAAATGTTTGTTTTCGCCTCTAAATGTTAAGGGAGGTACCTGATAGGGTTACTTGACCAGTAAAGATGCATGGACCAGTAAAGACACATTTTTGGTAAAAATACTATAAAGAAAAACCTAAAAACGCAAACTGACTTCCGTTTGTAGGTTTTAAAAGCACTTTGTCCTGTCTTTAAGTCTTTATCATTTCAATAACAGATCTCAATTGATTGATGTTCTACATCACTTCCGTCGCAAATGCTTAGTTTTCAAGTTGCGACGGAAGTGATGTAGAACATCAATTAATTTACTACATATTTCCCCAGAAACACATAAGCCACATCAGAAAATCGTTGGTTGGGTGAAACTGAAAATTGTCCCTGCATTCTTTAATTCTCATGTCCTTATCTATGGTGGTAGGCCATATATCATGCAAAACATAATGATTAGTTTAGTTATGAAAATGGTAATATAAATACCATTGTGCATTGTTCTTGGACTCAGTATGATTTCTGTTTAAGTAAATTGGAGATCAAGGAGGATGAATTAGTAAAATATTCGTAGCCCAAATCACTAACCTAATCTATGGTAAAAGTTCTGTATATGACTCCTTTCTGGTAACGTTTTGAATTTTTAGATGCGCAGCCAGAGGAAAGGGGGCTACAAGGGCCATATCCCCCCAATTGACAGAAAAAAAATTTAATAATAATTAAAAAATTAATAATTGATAATGAAAAATTTGTATTTGCATGATTACAGACAGTGATACATCCTCATTATGGCATCTCGTGAACGTGATGTTGGACGTTCTTATGCGAGTGGGTCACAGAAAAGAAAGAAGAAAATTCAAGAAGAAGAACAGAAAAAGAAAGATGTAGGAAGCTGCAGAAAGATCACAGACATGCTCACGAAAACAGTTTCTGATGTTACCAGTACAGTTGAATCTGCAGATACGTCAGATCATACAGGAAGCCCTCCCTCCATTATTTCTCAGCCAGCATCTACTTCTTTTGTGTCTCCTCTCAATGTCTCAACGGACATTTCATCCACAGGATTTGTCTTAAAAGATCCTGCCTCATGGCCAAATGTAATCCCAGATTCTCTACGTAATGCTTTCATTGCAGAAAACTTCAGTCAAACTCTGAACATTGACTTTAGGAAATCAGCAAGGATTTATGATGATGGAAGTCGTCGTTGTTTAAAGTCATCTATGTTTTATAGGAAGCTTGCAAATTCAGAAACTGTGAAAAGATCATGGATGGTATACTCTGAAAGCTCAGGAAAAGTGTACTGTTCAGCATGCAAGCTATTTTCTACCAAAGAAAATACCTTCACACAGGGGTTCAATGACTGGAAAAATTCCAAGCGTTTCGAGGAACATGAAAACAGCACCACTCACAGGAGCTGCATTTTAGCCAGTGTATTTCGTGCACAGAAAAAAGGCTTATTGGATTCTCATTTGGAAAATCAAACTGAAAAAGAGCGCACTTATTGGAGAAAAGTTCTAGAAAGAGTTGTTGCTGTTGTAAAATTCTTAGCTCTAAGAGGACTTGCTTTCCGTGGAGAAAATGAGGTTTTTGGTTCGGAAAACAATGGCAATTTCCTAGGGATCATAGAACTGTTAGCACAATTCGATCCATTCTTAGCAAATCATGTGTCACGCCTTGGGAATGCAGGAAGAGGCACTGTATCTTACATGTCATCTACTATATGCAATGAATTTATTGAACTGATGACTAAGAAGGTCCTCAATAACATCATAGCAGCTGTGAAAACTGCAAAATACTTTGCAATAAGTGTAGATTCAACACCAGATATTTCACATACAGATCAATTGACATTCATTGTTCGCTTTGTCGACTCCAGTGGTAAGCCTGTAGAGCGCTTTATAAAATTCATTCCTCTTTCAGGCCATGATGGAGAAACAATGATGAATGTAGTACTGGATACTCTGCTTGAACATGATCTCTCTATTATGGATTGCCGTGGCCAGAGCTACGACAATGCAAGTAACATGTCGGGTAAATATAATGGATTGCAAGCCCGTATCAAGCAAATCAACCCACTTGCTGAAGATGTGCCCTGCTCAACACATTCTCTTAATCTTGTTGGGTCATGTGCTGCGGAGTGTTGTGTCGCTGCAGTTTCATTTTTTGGACTTTTACAAGCACTCTTTAATTTTTTCTCTGCTTCAACGCATCGGTGGAGTATACTCAAGTCAACCATTCATGGAGATGTCATCAAATCATTATCAACAACAAGGTGGTCAGCGCAGCATGATGCAACACATGCTTTGAAAGACAGCTTTGCTGAAATACGTTCTGCTTTGATCCAAATAGCAGAGGATGAAGACCAGACAGCAACTACAAGAAGCGAAGCAGCCAGCTTAGCATCAAAATTGGAAGATTTTGAATTGGCCTTACTCTGTGTGCTCTGGGACTGTATACTGGAACGGTTAAATGCCACGAACAAGACACTTCAGAAAATTGAAATTGAAATGGCTACTTGTGCTAACCTCTATGCAGGCTTAGTGGAATTTGTAAGCTCACTTCGCAATGATGAAGCTTTTGAAATGTTTGAAGAGAAAGCTAAACTGCTGGTGAAAGACTACAGTTACCGGGCTGATCATCAGCGGTCAAGGAAGAGGAAACGCAATTTTGAAGAGCCAGACAATGAAATTGTGTTGCTACCAAGGCAGAAATGTAAGACAGCTACATACTTCGTCATTCTGGATTCACTGATTACAGAATTGGTGAAAAGAAAAGAAATCTACCAGAATCTCAATGACAAGTTTGGATTTCTGTTCAAAATTACTACTATGCCAGATGCAGAATTGAGAGAAGCTGCATTAAAGTTGCAACAACACCTTTCAGCAGATGTTCAGGACACATTTGTTGAAGAAATAGTTCATTTTTCTGGGTATATGAATCAGATTAAAGCTCCACCTGAAAAATGTGCGCCCTCAGCTGCTTTGAAACATTTAAGAAATGCAGGTATCTCAGAAACCTTCCCTAATGTTGACATAGTGTATCGCCTTTACCTAACACTTCCAGCTACTAACTGTGAAGGAGAACGTTCATTTTCTGTTTTGAAAAGAGTGAAAAACCAGCTCCTTCAACAATGAGCCAAGACAAATTGTGTAACCTAGCCTTGTTGACCATTGAGTCTGATCTAACAAGAAATATTGATTTTCAGAATATAATTGATGATTTTGCCAATATGAAATCCAGAAAAAAGTTTATTTAAGAAGTGCCTGTGAATATAAACAATTCTTTACTTTCTTGAGTTTATATGATTTGATAGTCTTGTGCATGATGCAACAGCGGCAGCGGCAGCAACGGTATCCTACCAGCTCTTCTTTCTCAAAAAAACATCGCCCATCAAAACTTGTGATGGCCTAAGTGAAAGTTCAACTACATGAACCCACGTAGACCACAACATGACCCAAGAATACTAAGAATGTAACCCAAATCTTGACAAAATTAGAAGATCTAAGGAAGACAGCCCTGCTAACCCAAACACTGCCTCCGCTGCCAGACAACCACTTAAACCAAGCTCCAAGAAAACAAGCCTTCTCCTCCATTGCTACACAGTATCTACTTCAGTGATACTAAGAAAGGATATCGCAGAAGAAACAACACCAGTAATAAAAGAATAACAGCAAGGACCCTAGAACTCAACTTGTCTACCCAGCAGGACGCCAGTGTATCATCAACCCCCCTCACCGCCGCCATCCAGGGAACAACAACAACAACAACAAACATGGCTGACTCCCCCTCCAACTCCACTCCCTTCAAAGGATTCATCCATGATAACTCAGGTATGATTATTCCTGACAATATCAAGGACTACATCGTTGCTCTAGAAAATGAAATCAAAGATATCAAAGCAGCACTCGAGCGACGAGATTCCAAGATAACCAACCTCGAGAATAAGATCCAAAACCTTGAAGAGAAGATTACATCGGGAAGTGTTGACACAGAAAATACTCTAAAAGCAGCTATAGCCAGTCACACTGAGCAAATAACAACAATAAATATGAAGGTTGAAGAAGCAATCAAGGACTGGAATCAGAACATGCACACTCGACTAAATGAATACCTTGATTTCCAAGACGACAAAACTGAACAAGATAAGTTGTCTGATGCAGTTATAATAAACAGTCCACACATTCCTAGTGACATAACCCAAGCACAGTGCAAAGAAACTGCTATCAGGATAATACAGAACCACGTACAAGTCATCGTGCAAAACAATGAAATCAAAGAAACACGTTTGCTAGGAAAACCAGGAAGTAAACACAGTATAATGATCAGACTTCATTCATACGATAAAAGAAAGGACCTAATTAAATCAGCAATTACAATGAAAAATGGAGTGTACATAAATGAGTGTCTAACAAGAAAACGTCAAAACCTTCTGTTCAGGCTGAGAAAACTTAAACAGGAAAACAAAATACATCAGTGTTTCACGCGAGATGGGAAAATACTAGTAAGGAAAACATCAACAGGACAACAATATACCATCTCAAACGAACATGATTTCTCTACCTTCCTTAGAAAAGCTGACATTTCTGTAACAGATTAGATAAGTGCCCTTAATACATATATACGTGTGGTGCATATAGTGTACCTTACTATTATATTGTGCATTATTATTTTTATTATTTTTCATCACTAGCTAATGCCAACTACCTCCAATACTCTATAATTCTTTCTTACTGCTATTAATTGCTCATAATTTTAAATTACAAGTCAAATCTTACTCCAAATTAATAATATTCATTTTTTCTTACCTGTCCATTTAATTTTGTTTATCACTACTTGTTTTTTAGTCACTTTTCATTGTGTATGCAATTAGTGTATATTCCAATTACTTTTTTGCAAGTACCAAAACTATCTTTTGCTAGCTAGTACCAACTACCTCATTTTTTTTACTTTTATTGTGCAATAAACTGCTCAATTTATTTAATATTACAAATCAGATCTTACTCCTAAACCAATATTATTTCATAGTGACCATCTGTCCATTTAACTTTGTTTACCATTACTTAATTTTAGTCCCTTATATATTTTCTCCTTTATTTTAGCTTTATATAACTACCCTAGTTTATACATTCACAATTGTTAAAATAATCAAGGTGCTATTCTCAGGTGCTAAAGTAGAATAAGTTCACAATTTTGCCATTATATTCCAAAGCTCATTTATTTTATAGTTCTACCTACTATCATATTCCCAAGCTCCATTATTTGATCATCACTTTATTTGTACTAGTCCCTTTTATATTGTCTCCTTTATTTTAGCTTAAAAAATAAAAAAACTACCTTAGCTCATTATTTTACATTTGTTAAATAATTCAGGTGCTATTTTTTAGCTTAAGACTATTTACTTTGTTTTATACTTAATTCTAACTATAGATTCACTACAAATCTTATGATTACAAGCATTGATCCTGATACCAACCTCTTATTTAATGACTTAAATGAATCAAACAGTTACTGTAATTACTACACTGCAGAACAATCAAAGGCACTTCTCAGTGCCAACAACAACATAACTATCTTTAACTACAATATCAGATCTTTAAGCAAGCATTACGATGACCTCATAGCATTACTAAATTCCTTACATGCCAATATGTCCATCATTACACTAACTGAAACCTGGCTAAAGCCTGATAGTACAGATGTCTATGCCATTCCTGGTTACACAGCCATACACAACTGTAGGCCAGACCAACAAGGGGGTGGCACAGCCATATACTACTCAGACCAACTAGAATGTATCACTAATACTTGCACAAGGGATGAACATGGGGAATATATAATAGCCAAATTCAAATCCAAATACCTACAAAAACCTCTCACATTGATAAACATCTACAGAGTTCCACAGTCAAACATTAGCCAATTTAGTCAAAACCTAGGAAGTATGATAACTGATGCACGCATGAACAAAGATCACTTACTACTCTCAGGTGACTTCAATATAAATCTCCTGCAAGACCAGGACCCACACGTTACTGAATTCACAAACACAATGAGTAACTGTATGTTGCTACCAACAGTAACAAAACCTACAAGAGTTACAGAGACTAGTGTTTCCCTACTTGACCACATCTGGACCAACACCATATCCCCTTTAAAATCAGGCATAATTACAGATAATACCACAGACCACTACCCTACTTTCCTCATAACAACTCTTGGTAAATTACCCCAAGACACTACTAAAGTCACCTTCAGACTTCACAATGAGGCAGCCATTAATAACTTCACAACAGCAGTAGCAAACATTGACTGGCACACTGAGCTAGAAATCTATACAGATATTGACGAATGTATTAATAATTTTCTAAAAAAGACCCAATACCTCTATAACAAGCACTGCCCTAAAAAAACTAAACAGATGACAGCTAAGAGACTGAACAGTCCCTGGCTAACACCCAGCATTCTCAAATCCATAAATACAAAACACCAATATGAAAAACAGTACAGAATGGGTCACATAACCAGAGACCAAACAAAACGTTACTCGTCAATCCTAACCAGCCTGATAAGAAGGGCAAAAAAATTGTATTATGAGAACAGATTATCCAACTTACGAGGTGATATAAAAAAGACCTGGAAAACCCTATCAGAAATTCTAGGAACAAAAAAGATATCACGAAATAGCGAAATAAAATTAGCAAAATCAGATGAACCCCAACTCCCACCAACAGAAACAGCAAACAGACTCAATGATTTCTTCTCCACTATAGGACAAAACCTTGCCAATAAAATCCCAAGCTCAGATACCCCACCAAATGACTACCTCACTGGCAACTACCCGAACACACTGTTCCTAGCTCCGACTAACCCATACGAAGTCTCCCTTATTATCAACACACTAAAAAACAAGGCAGGAGATTTAAATACCTTACCACCCTTTATATACAAAAAAGTGTCACAAGTGCTATCACCAATCATTGCAACACTCTTTAACAAATCCATTGAATCCTCCACCTTCCCTACAGTACTCAAAATAGCAAGGGTCACCCCGATCCACAAAGGAGGAGACCAAACAGAGTTGAATAACTATAGGCCAATATCCAACTTACACCCTCTCTCAAAAATCTTCGAAAAATTAATTCATAAACGAATCTACTCCTACCTTATCTCCCAAAACATACTCAACCCCTGCCAATTTGGATTCAGGCCTAATAAAAATACTAATGATGCTATTATACACATGCTAGAACATATATACACTGCAATAGAGAAAAAAGAAGTCCCACTGGGGATCTTCATTGACTTACGTAAAGCTTTTGATACAGTTGACCATGACTTGCTCCACGTAAAATTGTCACACTATGGTATAAGAGGGCACTCCCTCAACTACCTCAAGTCATACCTCAGCAACAGAAGCCAATATGTGTACGCAAATGGGGCAAACTCTTCTGCACAACCAATTACAGTTGGTGTCCCACAGGGAAGTGTCCTTGGCCCTCTTCTCTTTCTCCTATACATAAATGACCTACCAAATGCTTCGCAATTACTCAAACCCACACTATTTGCAGATGACACTACATACGTCTTCTCCCACCCGAGCCCAGTCACGCTAGCCAATACTGTAAATACCGAATTACAGAAAATATCTACCTGGATGAGGACTAACAAACTTACACTAAACATTGACAAAACCTACTTCATTCAGTTTGGTAACAGAGCTACAGATGTCCCTCTTAACATAATGATAAACGGATCACCTATCACAAAGCTAACAGAGGGAAAATTCTTAGGAATCCACCTTGATAATAGACTCAAATTTCATACACATATACAACAAATTTCTAAGAAAATTTCCAAGACTGTAGGCATACTATCGAAGATACGGTACTATGCTCCACAGTCAGCCCTCCTGGCCCTATATCACTCTCTTATTTACCCCTATCTCACCTATGGAATTTGTGCATGGGGCTCAACAACAAGTAACCATCTCAGACCACTAATTACCCAACAAAAGGCTGCAGTTAGAATGATAACAAATTCTCACTACAGGCAGCACACTCCACCAATATTCAATACACTAAACCTACTCACCATACAAAACATCCATACTTATTACTGCACCTATTACATACATAGAACACTTAACTCTGATATTAACCCTCCCCTCAAACATCTCCTTGCCAACCTCAACAGAACACATGACCATAACACAAGGCACAGATCACTCTTTGATGTTCCTCGTGTCCATCTCACACTATGCAAAAACTCAATGCACATAAAAGGCCCTAAAATCTGGAATTCATTACCTGTAAATATAAAAGAAACACTACCTGTTTATAAATTCAAGTCTCTTCTCAAAGATCACTTACTCACCCAAAACCAAATAAATACTGAATAACTGAACCTTATAAATTGTATATCTTAAATGTTTCTCACAATTATATCACATAAATGTTAAACCTAAAACCCAATCTAACTTTATTATTTTTTAAATACACTACCTAACAGAATACTCCATTCTACTGAATGTACAACAATGCATGCAACCATATGACCTGTCTTTGTAATACTCACTTGTGCTTTATAGTAATCTGTTTACATTAATGTTTTATCACTGATTTCATCATTGCTTAGTTAATCTTAAGTTAATTTTAAGCCAGCCCGTAATGCTATGCATAGTATAAGTGGCTTTGGCATGCTGCTCTTATCTGTATTTTTTTGTACCTCTGTATGTGTGCTCAAATTATAAATAAATAAATAAATAAATAAATTAAGCCTGAATGCCTTCCACATCCCCCCCCCAGGCGCTGTATAATCCTCCGGGTTTAGCGCTTCCCCCTTGATTATAATAATAATAATTCTCACATCGTAAAAATCTTCGAAAGAGTGATGAGACGGCAGATTACAAATTTCATGGACCAGCATAACCCGAACCAGCTTGGTTTTAGAGCAGGACGATCATGCCTGTCACAGCTGCTGAACCATTATGACAGAATTACGGAGGCATTGGCAGGCAACCAAAACACATATGTGATATACACAGACGTTGCAAAGGCATTTGACAAATGCGATCATAGAGTGATAGTGCACAAAATGATGGCCATGGGCATTACGGGGAAGGTAGGCAGTTGGATTTTCGGGTTCCTAACACAGAACACAAAAAGTAGTAGTGAAAAGAGCAAGATCCAGCATCAGCGAGGTCAAAAGCTCAGTGTCCCAAGGCACTGTCCTGGCACCTCTGCCGTTTCTCATCCTTATAGCAGACTGAACATCAAAATGGTATACAATACCGACAGGTTGGTAGGTAAGACACATAGGCAACAGTTAGGCAACTTTATTCCGAAACGTTTCGCCTACACAGTAGGCTTCTTCAGTCGAATACAGAAAGTAGGCAGGAACAGTAGAGATGTGAAGACGATGTAATCAGTCCATCTTCAAGGGTGATGGACTGATTACATAGTCTTCACATCTCTACTGTTCCTGCCTACTTTCTGTATTCGACTGAAGAAGCCTACTGTGTAGGCGAAACGTTTCGGAATAAAGTTGCCTAACTGTTGCCTATGTGTCTTACCAGAGATATGGGAGGTATGTGTACTCATTTATATTTTTTTTTTTGTGTGTGTGTGTGTGACCCTATAATTAATATTTGCACCAATAACTCAATACAGTTGTGACCGGGTGTGGACGTGTGAATTGCTCATTACTCTATAATTTGTTCATGATTGTAGCCATGTATAAACATAAGTAAGTAACTTTACTTACAGGATCATTACCTTTGTAACTTGTGAGTTCATTACCTTTGTACCTAGTTCAGCTATCAAAACTTTGGGGGCCCAGTCCCTGGACCCATTATGCACCTCTGTAATCTGTAAATACCTTTGTAACTTGTCATGATTGTGACCAGATCAACCTGGAGTTCATTACCTTTGTAACTTGTTCAGCTATCAAAACTTTGGGGTCCAGTCCCTGGACCCATTATGTACCTCTATAATCTTTTGGCTACTGCCCGCAGGATGGGTATGGGGTGCATAATAAACATACTAAACTAACTAAAGGAGGAAGTGTAAAATAAACCCAGTGAGCAGCAGAGGTGCGGTGTTTACCTGGAGAGAGTTCCGGGGGTCAACGCCCCCGCGGCCCGGTCTGTGACCAGGCCTCCTGGTGGATCAGAGCCTGATCAACCAGGCTGTTGCTGCTGGCTGCACGCAAACCAACATACGAGCCACAGCCCGGCTGGTCAGGAACCGATTTTAGGTGCTTGTCCAGTGCCAGCTTGAAGACTGCCAGGGGTCTGTTGGTAATCCCCCTTATGTATGCTGGGAGGCAGTTGAACAGTCTCGGGCCCCTGACACTTATTGTATGGTCTCTTAACGTGCTAGTGACACCCCTGCTTTTCATTGGGGGGATGTTGCATCGTCTGCCAAGTCTTTTGCTTTCGACAATAAGGGAACACTGTATCAACATCCAGGGTCCCAGACTATTCAATATCTTACCAGAAGATAACAGAAACATGGTTGAAACAAGTGTAGAAGCCTTCAAGAGGAAACTGGACAAGTATCTTCACCAGGTAAACTCCAGGTGCCAGATTAACCAGGCTGTGATGGATATGTGGGGCAGTGGGCCTCCAGCAGCAACAGCCTGATTGACCAGGCAAGCACCAGACGAGCCTGGCCCATGGCCGGGCTCAGAGAGTAGATTAACTCTCGAAACTCTTCAAAAGGTATATCAAGGGTATTGGATTATTGTACCTGAATTCTTCTTGATGACTGGGCCGGTGCATATTTAACCACATACGGCATTCTTCTCTTATAAAAGTATTTGTTGCTAATGTTTCCCAATATAACAATTTGCCCAAAAAATAAATATGTTTACCGGAGTCTGGACACCTTGCTTGTATAATAACAAACAAGTACATGGATGAATTCCGCCGAGGAGGTCATCTAGATATTGTCCCAATCAACTAACTCCCAGGTACCTAGTTACTGCTGGGTAAGAGGGTTACAGGGTATTCACCTGGTAGTCAAGTTATCCAAGGTTTCAGAGCCCTCATCACCATGTAGGAGGGCTTTATTACGCCGAGTGTTTGCAGTAGTAGCAGCACCATTAGTAGCAGTAGTACTAGTAGTGTTAGGAAGCTGTGGAATTTTCACCACCAAGGCAGCTACACCACACTGAGGCAGAATCACACTGTCCTCCGGCGTTTTGTCACTTACTGCAAATATATAAATATATACATAATGTAGCGATGAACCCAATGTAAGTCGTTATAATTGACTGTCAGTGGATAAACAAAAAGATGAAGAATAAGACACTTGTGTAACATTTGGGAATCTTTACTGAGGAAACGTTTCGCCAGCCAGTGATTTCTTCAGTCCAATACAGAGAACTGCGGTAGCATGGACCCCAATGGAAATAAGGACCTCGACAGAAACACAGACCCCAATGGACATAAGGACCTAATAGAAATAAGTAAGGATTCCAATGGTAATAATGACCCCATTGGAAATTAAGGACCCCTATGGAAATTAAGGACCCCAATGGAAATAAGTAAGGATCCCAATGGAATTAGGTAAGGACCCCAATGGAAATAAGTAACTACTCCAATGAAAATAAATCAGGACCCAAATGGAAATAAGTAAGGACCTCACTGGAAAGAAGGACCCCAATGGAAAAAAGTCACTGTCTGACTTTTTGGGGTTATCCCAGATTCTCTACACATATGCTGCTATGTATGATAATCTATGTAACTGTATTTGTGTATACCTGAATAAACTTACTAAAAAAGTCACTTTGACATTTTTGGGGTTATCCTAAGTAAATTACACTTAGTTATGCTTATAATAATATACCTAAACATACATCCCCCCAATGAAAAGCAGGGGTGTCACTAGCACGTTAAGAGACAACACAATAAGTGTCAGGAGCCCAAAACTGTTCAACTACCTCCCAGCATACATAAGGGGGATTACTGATAGACCCCTGGCTGTCTTCAAGCAGGCGCTGGACAGGCACCTAAAGTCAGTACCTGACCAGCCGGGTTGTGGTTCGTACGTTGGATTACGTGCGGCCAGCAGTAACAGCCTGGTTGATCAGGCCCTAATCCACCATGAGGCCTGGTCACAGACCGGGCCGCGGGGGCGTTGACCCCCGGAACTCACTCCAGGTATACATGTCCAGCTCTTTACCACTGAGTTCCGAGGTTTCTGATATGAGGAAACAGGGCGAACACAGTTCGAGTCTCCCGCCCATCTTAGAATGTTGAGAAATGAACCAGACTGTTACAATGAATCTTACCAAGTGTCTAGAGGTAAATACACACAGATCTAAATGGATTGTGAAAACGTGCAATTGCATTAAGTTTTATAACCTGCATGAACTGTATCACTGTAGACAACAAGAGCATTTCACCCCTCCGTGGAAGATGTGTTCATTTAATATCACATACCTACAAGTCCCTCCCAAGAAGCTCATTGCTAGTAATCCCTTCCTTAAATCACTTGTTAAAGCAACGGCTCAAGAAGAAATTTCTCGCCTAGCTGGCAGTAATAAGTTATTACAAGTTATATACACTGATGGACCTAAACAGGAGTCTTCTGGCAGGGCTGCATCTGCTCTTGTTGCCACCTCCCTAGTTAAGAACGATAATAAACTTGAACTAGGCATAAGATCTACCTGGAGTTCATTACCTTTGTAACTATTTCAGCTATCATAACTTTGGGGTCCAGTCCCTGGACCCATTATGTACCTTTGTAATCTTTTGACTACCGCCCACAGGATGGGTATGGGGTGCATAATAAAGATGTTAAACTAACGAATTAACAACTGGGCGTCTACACTGCAAACTGAATTGTTTGCTATCCTAATGGCGCTAAAGCTAGCCTATGACACCGAGCTTGACTCTATCATCATTACTGATTCTATGTCATTGAAGGCTCTTGACTCATATAATGACCCCAATGACATGCTCATTGGAGAAGCCAGGTATAGATACTCAAAAATCAGGGACAAAGAAATTAATGTACAGTTGCTATGGATCCCATCACACATTGGATTACTCATTCATGATAAAGTTGATATGTTAGCCAAGAAGAGTACCCAGAAGGAGAATGTAGAATATAACTATGGTATAACTGTGTCTAGCATTAGGAATAATATTAGGAGAGAAGTAAATAATGAAAATGATTGTTATAGGAATGCAATTAGAAGCCTGAGTAGATCTATAGCCCACTATGATAACATGAACGTAGATAAGTATGTTTATAGAGCAACGTGCAATGTGAACAGACTGACTGATGTTGTAGTGGCCAGGCTTAGGCTTGGTTACAAGTACTGACTGATGTTGTAGTGGCCAGGCTTAGGCTTGGTTACAAGTACTTCTGGCAGTTTGGGAGACACACAGATGATGATCAAACTAAATGTAAATTATGTGATCAGGCATATAGTCACTCTCTTGAACACTATGTGCTTAATTGTCCACTTATTGAGGAATACAGAGACAGACAGTATAATAACCTATGTGACATGTCAAGATATCTTATTAATGAAAAGAAGATACCAGATATAAGTAAGTTAGTAAGTAAGTAAGTTTATTCAGGTATACACAAATACAGTTACATAGAATTATCATACATAGCAGCATATGTGTAGGGAACCTAGGATAACCCAAAAAAGCAAATTTCCTAAATTTGCTTGTAACAGATAAGTGAACTATAGATATGTAAATATAAATCCATATGTATTTATGTTAACCCCTTGGGGGCCTAGTTCCTAGGCCTTTTGTGTATCCATATGCTCTCGCGCTACCGTCCACAGGATGGACATGGGGTGCACAGTAAACTAGCCACATCGGTGGCAAAATCTAAATCTTACTATTTGTTCAATGTGGTGATAATATATAATGTATTTGTAGTGTGTAAAAGTGTAAATTAACAATGACCCTAATGGAAATAAGCTACAGTGACTTTACTGGGTTATCCTGTGTTGTTTACATAACGAATATGACACTGGTATATAGTATCGTCAAGTTGATAAGTAGGACATGTGCAACAGTTAGGTATCTTTATTCTGAAACGTTTCGCCTACACAGTAGACTTCTTCAGTCCAGTACAGAAAAGTTAGCAGAAGCAGTAGAGAAGTGAAGACGATGTCATCAGTCCATCACCCTTGAAGACGTAGTTATGAGGTGGTCAGTCCCTCAGCCTGGAGAGGAGTTCTGCTCCATAGTCTGGAACAATGTTCCAGACTGAGGGACTGACCACCTCAAAAGCACGTCTTCAAGGGTGATGGACTGATGACATCGTCTTCACTTCTCTGCCGCTAACTGAAGAATTGAGACACTTATGCAACATATGGGACTCTTTATTGAAGAAATGTTTCGCCACAAGAAGATAAGATTTCGTTCGGATTTTTAACCCCGGAGGGTTAGCCACCCAGGATAGCTCAAGAAATTCAGTGCGTCATCGAGGACTGTCTAACTTATTTCCATTGTGGTCCTCAATTTTGTCCCCCAGGATGCGACCCATACCAGTCGACTAACACCCAGGTACCTATTTGCTGCTAGGTGAACAGGACAACAGGTGTAAGGAAGTGTCGGAATGTTTCCACCCGCAGGGAATCGAACCCGGGCCCTCCGTGTGTGAAGCGGGAGTTTTAGCCACCAGGCCACCGCCACCGGGCCACCGACACCAGGCCACCGCCACCGGGCCACCGACACCAGGCCACCGACACCAGGCCACCGACACCAGGCCACCGCCACCAGGCCACCGCCACCAGGCCACCGGGCCACCGCCACCAGGCCACCGCCACCAGGCCGCCGGGCCACCGTCACCTGGCCACCGCCACCAGGCCACCGCCACCAGGCCACCGGGCCACCGCCACCAGGCCACCGCCATCAGGCCACCGGGCCACCGCCACCAGGCCGCCGGGCCACCGTCACCTGGCCACCGCCACCAGGCCACCGCCACCAGGCCACCGGGCCACCGCCACCAGGCCACCGCCACCAGGCCACCGCCACCAGGCCACCGACACCAGGCCACCGCCACCAGGCCACCGACACCAGGCCACCGGGCCACCGACACCAGGCCACCGCCACCAGGCCACTGCCACCAGGCCACCGGGCCACTGCCACCGACACCAGACCACCGCCACCAGGCCACTGCCACCAGGCCACCGGGCCACTGCCACCAGGCCACTGCCACCAGGCCACCGCCACCAGGCCACTAGGCCACGGGGCCACACAGTGGCTTCATCAGTCCAATACAAAGCAGGAAGGTATAAGGAGAGGAGGAGTTTGAGGTAATCAGTCCCTGCAACTCCTCCTTCCTGCTTTGTATTAAACTGATAAAGCCACTGTGTGGGCGAAACGTTTCTTCAATAAAGATTCCCATATGTTGTACAAGTGACTCAGTTCTTCAACTTGTCAGTTTTCAAAACCATTCATCACTAACTGAAGAAATCTACTGTGTGGGCGAAACGTGTCAACGTTTCTTTAGGTCAGTGTATTTAAGAACATAAGAACGAAGGAACACTGCAGCAGGCCTACTGGCCCATGCGAGGCAGGTCCAAGTGATGCGGTCCGCGTTTTGTCGACATTTTTTTTATGAACCGATTACGTTCATTTTTGGTGTACTATTAGAAGGTTATATCGAGTATCCTGTGCTGAAGTTTCAATCATATCGGCCAAAAAGGAAATGAAATATGCAAAATTTACGAAAAATTACATTTGGCAGGGGAGTCCTACTCAGTGGTACTTGGAAAAGTGGTTTTGACACTTGCTGCTGATAGAACACCTCTAATTCCATCAAATGTCGTTTTGAATTCTAAAATAAACCTTATCTTCATGCTAAAAAAAAAAAATAAAGTTTCATAACTTTTTTGATATATTGGAAGATGTCGGCCTTGTTGTCCACATAAATCTAAAAATATTTTGGATAGTTCAGAAACATGAACGCTACCTTGTCAAGCAATCATTCTCCTATGTTTGTTGTGAAAATCAAGTCAATTCAATCATAAATAAAGATGGATTGTCCCTAAATAGGTAAATAACTTACTTTCGAGATATAGGCCGAAGCGCGCGGCACCCCAGCTGCCCGGGAAATAATTTTTTTCCCCGAAAAATTCGCTTTATTTTACACTTTTTGCGTGACCTACGAGTGTTTATTACAGTTAACCATTGTAAATCCGTTTTCTCTCATCACTGATGAGAGAGGTCGGACCCTCTCTTCACCTTCAGGGGAAATATCGATAGAAATTTTTTCCTCGGGGCGTCATATTATGCTATATATATTTTTTTAAGGTGTACTTTTTATGTTTATATGCTATTATTATATTGCATTATATCATAATAGATCAATTGTGATAGATAAATAAGCCTTATAATTGATATTAGCGTGGGTATGGAATATTTTGTTGGCTGGAGGTGTCGGCCATTTTGTGCACTATTCCCAGGGGTTCCCGATTGGTGCCTTGACCATATTAGCTCCGCCCGCTCGGGAATGATCTCAGATGGTGAATTTGTATTATATTAGACATAAAGATATAAGAAAACGATAAAAATAACATGGGTAAACACGTAACAAAAACGTAAACAAAGCCGAGTCAGCGCTTCTTACGCAATATGTTGCGTCAGTGCTGTCACCATGCCTGTTATAAATGGCTGTAATTTCTTTTAGAAACATCGTACAAGGATAATAATTATACCAGCGTGTAGCCAGAAAGTTCAGCTATTTTTTGGTAACAATAACTCAGTTTTCATATATTTTCGATTTTTTTTTTGCTCCGCGCGCGGGAACTCTGAATCCCCCCTAACGGCAACCGACCTGGTAGCACAAGCTATCAGGTCCAACTCACACCCACCCACATCCACTCCTGTATTTATCTAACCTATTTTTAAAGCTACACAACGTTCTGGCCTCTATAACTGTACTTGGGAGTTTGTTCCACTCATCCACAACTCTATTATCAAACCAGTAATTTCCTATATCCTTCCTGAATCTGAATTTTTCCAACTTAAAACCATTGCTGCGAGTCCTGTCTAGGCTAGATATTTTCAGCACACTATTTACATCCCCTTTATTTATTCCTGTCTTCCACTTATACACCTCAATCATATCCCACCTAATTCTACGTCTTTCTAGAGAGTGCAGATTCAGGGCCCTTAGTCTATCCTCATAGGGAAGGTTTCTGATACATGGGATCAACTTTGTCATCCTCCTTTGTACATTTTCCAGAGCATTTATATCCATTCTGTAATACGGTGACCAAAACTGTGCAGCATAATCTAAATGAGGCCTGACCAAGATGTATAGAGTTGAAGAACAACCTGAGGACTCCTATTTATGCTTCTTGATATGAAGCCAAGGATTCTATTAGCTTTATTGTGAACACTTATGCACTGTTGTCTTGGTTTCAGATTACTGCTAACCAGAGCTCCTAAATCCTTTTCGCAATCCGTAATATTAAGATCTACATTATTTAATTTATATGTGGCATGGTTATTGTCCTGTCCATCATTTTGAACTTTGCATTTGTCTATATTAAACTGCATCTGCCACTTCTCCGACCACTGCATCAGTCTATTCAAATCTTCCTGGAGTGCTCTAATGTCCTCGTCAGAATGAATTCGACGGCCTATTTTGGTGTCATCGGCAAACTTGCTGATGTCGCTCTTTATGCCCTCATCTATGTCGTTTATGTAGATTGTGAACAGCAGGGGGCCCAACACTGACCCCTGTGGAACACCGCTCGTGACGCTTCCCCGCTCTGATTTCTCCCCATTTATGCAAACTCTCTGCTGCCTATTTGTCAACCATGCCTCTATCCAGGAAAAAATTTCTCCTCCTATTCCATGTGCTTTAATTTTCCTCAATAGTCTCTGATGTGGGACCCTGTCAAAAGCCTTACTGAAGTCCATATACACAATATCATATTCATTACCATGATCTACCTCCTCAAATACCTTAGTGAAAAAAGTTAATAAATTCGTAAGGCAGGAACGCCCCTTTGTAAAACCATGCTGAGATTCGTTGATTAATTTATGCTTTTCAAGGTGGCTACGAACTGCCTCGGCAATTATTGATTCCATAAATTTTCCCACTGTGGAGGTTAGGCTTATTGGTCTATAGTTCGAAGCTAAGGACCTGTCACCTGCTTTGAAAATAGGTATCACATTTGCCATTTTCCACTTATCTGGCACCATGCCAGTTTGTAAACCCTGCCATCACATAGTCTCTCCTCTTATACTACACAAAGCACATTACAGAGAGTGAACACTGAAACAAGCTGCCTCTTTCCAGTCTATATTTGTCCAACCTATTTTTATGTTACCCAAGTAATAGCTTTTATATCCTTTTACTCATGTACGAATTAATTGCTCTACGATATTGTATTACTTTTGTCACTACCACTACTACTACCACTAGTGAACATCGAAATGGTACCTCACTAGTATTGCACCTCATTCTGAGCCTTTATATACCCTCTGTGTCCATATATTGTTTGTAATGGCTTGATAAAGCTCCTGGAGAGCGAAACGTTGCCACAATAAATGTCACATTAGTTGCACTTGTGTCCTTTTACTTTACATATTGTAGTGATATGTTGAAAAGATTAGCCAAAGGTGTGCTAAGCTCCTCTTTACATTCCTTTAGAACCCTTGCATACAGTTCATCAGGGCCTGGGGATTTGTTAGGTTTTAATTTATCTATTTGTCTAAGGACCATGTCACTTGTGACCCTAATCGTGCATAGTTTATTATCGTCCTGTTCTACATAATTTATCATTTCTGGAATATCGCTGGTATCCTCCTGTGTAAAAACTGAGAGGAAGTAAGTATTCAAAATTCTCCACATTTCCTTATCACTGTTGGTGAGCTGACCCGAGGAACTTTTGAGTGGGCCTATCTTGTCCCTGATCTTACTTCTGTATACCTGAAAGAATCCTTTTGAGTTAGTCTTCGATTCTCTTGCAACTTTAACCTCATAATCTCTTTTTGCTTTTCTTATTCCCTTTTTTTATTTCTCTCTTTAACTGAATATATCGATTTCTTAATTGCCCATCTCCTCTTTTGATTTGCCTATATATGCCTCTCTTTTGACCAATCAGTTATTTTAATCTATTGTTCATCCATTTAGGATCATTTTTGTTTGATCTGATTTCCCTATTTGGAACAATTTGACTGAGCAGCTAGAACTATGCCCTGGAAATTGTGGCTATGTTTGGAATGATCAAGTTGCCAGGATTGAAACGTCCCCATACCAAAACGTCGCAAGAGTTTATTCAGGAATAACCACAACAAAAATATTATTTCACCTCTGATCTTGAAGTGACTACCAAGATAGTCAGTGAAGGAAGGTCTGTGTAGCCTAGTGTTGATGATGATGGCCAGCCTGCTGCCCCTCACCTCACACCCACCACCACCACTCATCACCTCACACCCACCACCACTCATCATCAACCCAACACCAACAACAAATATCCACAAAAAAAGCAATTTTGTGTTAATGTGTTTGAAGGAGCCGCCCTTGACCAGGATCCTCCTCAGCAGACGACGTTATAAACACCATAAGTGTTGATATAAGAGAGTTAGAATGGGTTTGGAGGGTTAATGTAGATTCAAATGCTTTTTGGAATCTGTTTTGAGAGTAGGTTTGATGGTGTTATGTTTTGCGCCATCTATATTGATGATTATCAGGTTGTGGTTGATGGTGTTGATGGTGGTGTCTTGGCGTCCACTGGGGGAGTCACGCTGCGCCCAAATTTCCCTTATTTTGTGTGGCGTAGCATGACAATGATCTCCAGGGGCACGCTGGGCATCTGTGCGGGCGTGGCCGGGGCACTCTTCCTCGGGTATTGTATCTACTTCGACCAGAGGCGACGTAGTGACCCCAGCTTCAAGAAGAAGCTACGTGAGAGACGTGAGTCCCAGCCGTCCTGCTTCTCAATATTATTATTATTATTATTATTATTATGTCTGGTGGAAGCTTCCTTCATGCTGCTGCTGTAGGCACCTCCAGCCAAGGAGTTTGTCTCAAATGTCTTCCTTGGATCGAACTAGATTACCACACTCCCCCCCCCCCCCGGCACTATAATCACACCGGGTTTAGCGCTCACTGTGAATATAAACGTATCACTCAGGGAAGGTTCCTTGATGCTACTGAGCTCTTGATCCAGGGAATTAGATCTGTCCTGAAACTGAATCTTCCATTCCACCACGTGCTGTATTACCGCGACGGGTTTAGAGCTTTCATTTCCATCTTGTACCCCTCCCCCCACATTGATCTACCAGCCTTTACCACTTCTCTTCAGAATCTTCCAGAAACACAGTGTTAACAGCAAGAAACAACTATCACATTGTATTGTATGTATTTTAATCCCATACCTCTCAGGGACCCAACTGGAAGCACGTCACTGAATTTTTTGGGTTATTTGGGTAATTTACATTACAATAATTGTATGTATGCAGAACTGTGCCTAAATAAATTTACTCCCTAACACCCCAGGGCCGTGGCCTGGTAGGTAAAGCTCTCACTTCACACACCGAGTGTGTGGTGCAATCCCTGGCAAGGGTGGAAACATTGGGCATGTTAAAATAAAATTTTGTTCAGATTTTTAACCCCGGAGAGTTAGCCATCCAGCATAACCCAAGAAAGTCTGTGCATCATTGAGGGACTGTCTGCCTGATTTCCATTGGGGTCCTCAATCTTGTTCCCCAGGATGCAACCCACACCAGTCAACTAGCAACCAGGTACCTACTTGCTAGGTGAACAGAACAACAGGTGTAAGGAAGCGTATTGAATGTTTCCACCCCGCTGGGAATTGAACCTGGGCCCTTAGCGTGTGAAGCAAGAGCTTTGCCTTACACCTAATGTCCCCGTCCACCTAGTGAAGTAGGTACCTGGGTGTTAGTCGACTGGTGTGGGTGTCATTCTGAGGGACAAGATTGAGGACCCCAATGGAAATCAGGCAGACAGTCCCTCAATGATGCACTGACTTTCTTGGGTTATGCTGGATGGCTAACCCTCCAGGGTTAAAAATCTGAACAAAATCTTGTCCTATATTAACCTTTTATCCACCAGTACATAGCCTAACACACTTGTCATTACACCCTATATCATATATTGTGTACTTATTTTTATCCTTTTCTTAAAATATTTCTATACAAGGTTCAGTTAAAGGCCAACATTATCATTTATCCCTGTCACCCAAACCTTACCTGCCATGGTCTCTTTGACAGTCTCCTACTTTAGTATTTAGCTCCCCCACTACAGTTCTCTCGTGGCTCTAAACACTCACTTAACATCTCCCAGAATCTCTCTCTCTCCTGTATGCTCTTCTCCATGTGCATAAAAATTTTAGTATAACAAGCATCCATCCCTTATTTTAATCCACATAACCCTTGAGTTTATACATTTATATTCCCTCTTTTCTTCCATAACTGATCAGTCATCATTACCACTACTTCCTTAGCTCTAAATTTTGCAGATACACCAGTCTTAATCCCCTTTATTTCTCCCCACTGAAACTCCTACCCCCTTCAGCTTTTGTTTTACTTGAGAGCTAGGACATCCAGCTTCTTTTCATTCAAAACATTCACGATCGTCTCATCTTATCTGCACTACATTTGTGCACATTCAAACATCCCAACCTTATAAAGTTTTTCTTTTTACATTTTTTTCAATTCAGTTCAATTCAAGTTTATTCTCTATAAGGGTTACAATGTGGGGTTTACAGGTTTTGGGTATTGTGTGGTTTACATGTTATAAAATACTAATTACAGAGGGGGCCACTAGGACACCTAGCATGGCTAGGCATTTCGAGCAGACTTAGATTAATTCTTAAAATTAAATCCTTACAGATTATGGTATTAAGGCTAAGTGACTACATCATAATTTGTGAGTTTAGCAATGTGAATGCTGTTGCTTTGGCACAATACAAAGTGTCTATATTGGAGTATCATAGGCAAACTTATGACTAGTTAGGATTTATTATTTTAAGATTAAGATTAGTACAGTGGACCCCCGGTTAACGATATTTTTTCACTCCAGAAGTATGTTCAGGTGCCAGTACTGACCGAATTTGTTCCCATAAGGAATATTGTGAAGTAGATTAGTCCATTTCAGACCCCCAAACATACACGTACAAATGCACTTACATAAATACACTTACATAATTGGTCGCATTCGGAGGTGATCGTTATGCGGGGTCCACTGTATTTCTGGGTTTATAGTCAGTGGGTGAGTGAGTGTAATTGTGAACCACCAGGTGGTTATCACGTGGTGGTGATAACCTGGTGGATCAGGGAGATAAGATGTTTTCTAACTGTAGCTTTGAAAGTGATGAATGTGTCTGCAGTTCTAGAGTTTTCAGGTAGGGTGTTCCAGATTTTAGGTCCTTTGAAATACATTGAATTTTTGTAAAGGTTTAGTCGAACACGGGGAATGTCATAGAGATGTTTGTGTCTGGTGTTATGCCTGTGGGTTCTGTCACAACTATCAAGAAAGCATTTTAGACTTGAGGCAGCAAGTCTTTTTCTGGGGTTACTTCCCTTGTTCTTTTAATGCCACTAGGACCAGCTTCAGAGTCACTGGACTTCTGTCGCACAACATATCTGTCCATAGAGGCCTGTACCTCTCGTTCCTTTATGACTTTCCTAAAGTGGTTCACAACATTGTCAGTGTAATAGTCACCAGCACGGCTTGCAGTAGCTGTGTCAGGGTGATTTTCATCAAAAAAGGTTTGCACTTCAAGCCACTTTGCACACATTTCCTTTATCTTAGAAGTAGGCAACTTCTTCAATTTCTCTCTCCCCTCCTCCAAAGCAGTTTCCTCAGGTGTGCCCTCTTGCTGTTGAAGATGATCTAGCAGCTCATCAGTGGTTAGTTCTTCACTGTCCTCTACCACCAACTCTTCCACATCCTCCCCACTAACCTCCAACCCCAAGGACTTCCCCAATGCCACAATGGATTCCTCAACTGGCATAGGATTCTCAGGGTTAGCCTCAAACCCTTCAAAATCCCTTTTGTCTACACATTCTGGCCACAGTTTTTTCCAAGCATTGTTCAAGGTCCTCTTAGTCACTTCCTCCCAAGCCTTACCTATAATGTTTACACAATTGAGGATGGTAAAATGATCTTTCCAAAACTCTCTTAGTCAGTTGAGTTTCTGAGGTCACTACAAAGCACCTTTCAAACATGGCTTTTGTGTACAGTTTCTTGAAGTTGGAAATAACCTGCTGGTCCATGGGCTGCAGGAGAGGAGTGGTATTAGGAGGCAAAAACTTCACCTTAATGAAGCTCATGTCCCTAGAAAGTCGCTCTGCCAAGTCTGAAGGATGACCAGGAGCATTGTCTAATACCAGGAGGCACTTAAGGTCTAATTTCTTTTCAATTAGGTAATTTTTCACATTGGGGGCAAATGCATAATGTAACCAGTCATAGAAAAAGTCCCTAGTGACCCATGCCTTACTGTTTGCCCTCCACAGCACACACAAATTAGCCTTGAGGACATTG
>NW_027199934.1:0-26293 GCF_038502225.1 Cherax quadricarinatus | reverse complement strand
GTGTTGATTCTCATCGTTGTGCCACCTTGTGAAAAATCACTCAGAGCTACCAACCAGTGCGAGTGCTGTTGCTGACGTCCGACCTCCACCAAGGGTGATTGACGAACGTTTTAACGTCAGTTGTGTCCTGACTAGGTTGATGAATGGGGCGAGTCAGTGTTAATGACTCTGGGTGCAGAGAATCACTAAACAACATATTCAAACCCAAATCATTATCAACTAACTCAACAGGAGACAAGGAAGGTTGTTACATCTTTGACATAGATCTAGTAATTGCACTGAGAGGAAATAAAATAGGCTTCTCTTAACAAGCTTCAGTGGCATAATTTTCATCAGTGGTATTATCAATAACAAGCGGTTCCTTACATATACTAGCATGAAGAATGTTATTCCCTATTAACAAGTCCATTGTCCTGATAGGAAATTTACCACTAGATATACCCACTGAAATATAGCAAGTATAATAGCTTGTTTCAACATAAACTTTGTGAAGAAGAACTTTTATAACAGCCCCACCATAGGCCTCTAACAGCCCCACCATAGGCCTCTAACAATACATCTTTTTTTTTTCAACGTACCGGCCGTATCCCACCGAGGTTGGGCGGCCCAAAAGAAAACACGAAAGTTTCTCCTTTCAAATTTAGTAATATGTACAGGAGAAGGGGTTATTAGCCCCTTGCTCCCAGCATTTTTTTCTTATATTTTATTTAAAACGTAATATTACAACATAAAAAATAAATATATAGAAAACCACCATCCCTTAACAAACAGGTATCCAAATGAGAATTCATAACCACAGTACACCATATGAATTGCTCAACATTGCGACAGTCGCTATATACACTTCGAGCCACCTAGGATGTTCATCATGCATAATTATAAATCAAATAAGAGCTTTGTGTCCCACATATGTCATCCTACTACAAAAATGCACTAAAAGACATGCTATAAGAAATCATATACTCCTATCTCCTCCACCATAATAGATATTATATAATCACATAGCTAGACCTATAGCATATATGTTTAGGAACATATTTTATAATATTTAAAACATTATGACAAAATATAAAACATCAATACACAATGTTACATTACAGTGGTTCAAACCCATAATAACAATATATAAATGAAAACAAAACATAGAACGTAAAACGCTAACACAATGGAGCATAGTTTAACATGCAGACATAAAACAGATGCTCATGGAAAACTAGAAATGAAACATGATAACAACCCGTATACAACATCACTGAGCAAATAATTACTATAAGAATACAACACACACTACAACCCCCCCCCCCTTGCCCCCCTTATTCCCAACAGCTGTATCTGCCGTCACCATCATAACCAAGACTATAAAATAACATTAATTAACATGGTTGAAATTAGGAACATTCTGAAACACGCTTCATACATGACCACATTCCTGCATAACCCAAGAAAGACAAAAGCATAAACACATGTATAACGTACGTACAAAAACCACAATGAATACAGCGGTATACACGGACACAGCATACCTCTCCAAAAGCGTAATTAAACCCCTACATAACAATACAGCATAATAAAATAGTCAACAGAAACATACCATCACTTCATAGAAGTACTAAGTATTAATAATAATATATAAAAATTAAAATCCAATAAAATCCAAAAAAAAAAAGAACATAAATCAACATATCTTAATACAGATGCTTTCTTAAACATGTTTCATACATAGCCACACACCTGCAAGACACAGGAAGTACATTTGTTAAAAAAAATACATTATCATAATAAGAACCTTCACAGTGATCATGCACACAAGAGGCTCACAGTCACATAAAGTACCAGACTTCATACCTTACTAAATTAAAGCTCCATCTTACTCATACCAGTTTCTCAACCCCTCACTTCGCATAACACATGTCATTAAAAATTCCCTGACACCAAGCCACTCACTTGACCCACACAACTCGCATTACACCTCTTGTCCTCCAAATGCACCAATCACGCCCGCGCCTTCCTCAAGAAGCCAGCCTCGTCACGTCCCCTGAATTTGTAATGCCCATAAGTCCTCCACTCTAAAGCTACGATATCCATCTGAAAATTTGGAATACCATCTATTCCCAGTGATATCCTTATTCCTCCTTTGTGTCCCATAAAATATCGCTGCCAGGGCCCTAATTCGCTCCCCCACCGGCGCTCTCCGTAAAACCCACGACGTATACATGAAGTCGGCTACCAGATAACCCATCGCATTTTGTACCGGCACCCCCACCCCCCCAACATCCAAGCTTAATGCCCGTAGAACAGAAATACCACCCCCACCCACCATACGTAAAACCCTGCTAAACCACTCTCTCACTGGTTCCAACCTTTCACAAAAATATACTGCATGGAAAACAGTGTCAATACCCCCACACTCACAACATTCCCGTCCCTCCTGCACACGCCTATTACCTAATACCTCCCCCGACGGCAATATATTATGGAGAAATTTAAACATTACCTCCCGCACCACAGCCTTCAATCGCAACCCTTGCAGGCGCCCCCATATATCACTCCATGCATACATCGGATACAAACCCACAACCCTAGCAACTACCTCCCCACCACCCACCCGAGCCAGTGTTCCTATCTTAACCCCGCAGGGTTCCCTTGCATAACACAACAACCTCAACATTCCCTCACACACCTGAACATCCCTACCCCTCGCCCAACGTACCAAGTCCCTTCTCACCCATGCCAAACCTGTACCTGTGATTCTGCCCTCCCTCAAATAACTATGTTTAACGTACATACCCAACAACCTTAGATGCAGCGCCATTAACCCCAGCCCTCCCTGGCGTACCGGTAAACACACAACATCTCTCGACAACCAATCACAACCCGAACCCCAAATATAGTGATACACACGCTTCAACAGACGCTTCTCATCACATGTTTCCAAGGGATATATACCTGCCACATGCCATAGCTTACTATACAGTTTCACATTCACCACAATAGCACGCTGGTGCAGCGTCAAACCTCCTGTACGCAAACCCGCTAATCTACCCAAAACCCTATCTACAGCTTCTTTCGAATTCACCTTCCGTGCCTCCAGGATATTTTCCATGTGAACAACCCCACATACCTTAAGTCTACTTACCAGGGACCAACCTTCACCCTGTTCGTATACCCCACCCACACCATCCCCCACCCTCAATAACATCGACTTGTCTCTATTAAGCGTCATCCCTGTTGCCATGCCAAAACTCTCCACCAACTCACTAACCCTAGGTAAATCTTCAGACCTTCTAAATAGCACTGTGGTGTCATCAACATATCCAACGATCCCCGGTTCCACAGACACCCCATCCCACACCATCCCTTCCCGTACGCCCCAACGCACAGCCCTATAGAACGGGTCCTGGAGTAATGCAAAGAGAAGCTGCGACACAGGGCATCCCTGCCTTAAGCCCCTTTCCATCCTAACAGGTTGACCTAATCTACCATTCACTTGTACCCTAACCGTTGCCTTCTCATACAACACCTTAGTCCAACTGACGATTTCCCTCCCAAACCCCTGCCATTGCATAAACTTCCACAACGCCTCACGCTCCACACAGTCATACGCTGCATGCCAATCTAATGCTAAAACCCCACCCTTGATGTTTCCCCCACTTTCATCTATAAACCTACGTATAATCCCCTGCCCCACACACATCGAACGCCCAGGCACTCCATATTGACCCTCGTCCAAAACGCTGGCAAGAACACCTTTCAACCTATTTCCCAACACTTTAGCAAAGATCTTGTAATCGCCACACATTAAGGTGATTGAACGGTAGTCATGCACACATTCACAAGACTTTTTTTTAGGGACCATGACCACTACACCCGTTCTCTGCTGTTCCCCCAACCTACCCCTGGTTTTCATGGTATTAAATAACTCCACTAAAAACTCACGCAAACACTCTCAGTTTTCCCTATAAAAATCACAAGGGATGCCATGAATACCAGACGATTTACCCATGCTCTTCCCCTCCACTGCCACCCTAATCTCCTCCTCACTTATAGGCCCACCCAAACTCAATCGATCCTTATGCACTAGATTACAGTTTACCCATTTGCCAAATGCGCCTAACGCCTCACAATTAACCCCCACACTTTTACCATTCTTCTCGTACCACGCATCCACATAACAACCCATACCCTCTGTAGACGAGAGCACATGCCCCTGACGATATCCAGCCAATTGTTCCTGTACCCGCAAACTCATCACCTCTGTTGCCCTACGACGTGTCCCCTGCTCCCGCAAGACATACGCCGATGGACGGTCCCCCCATAAGACCTCATCAAGGCCCCCTGCAACCCTTGCAGCATCAAAATTGCGATTTTGAATATCCCTAATCCGTTGTTTCAAACCCTCAATCTCACCCATCGGATATGCACCCCCCCTCCCATATAGCATTCTTGTAGTTGACCCTCAAGGTAATTTAAAATCCCATATTGAAACTGCCTCTCTTCCTTTCCCCTCTTCTGATAAAAATCCCTCACCTTTCCCTTACCGACCGAGTCCCACCACCCAATGACATCAACCCTCCCCCCTCCATCAGCCCACCACCTTTTCCAAGCGCTCGCAAAAGATTCCCTCCCCTCCCCTGTTTTCAATAACCCAACATTCATCTTCCAGAAACCTCTGAAACGCTTCGGCAAACCCTCCCAATTTAAATCCACCAGAACCCCACGATGATCAGAGAAGCTTACATTCAACGCACACACACTGCTCACCCTCACCCCCCGAGATACATAAATACGATCAAGCCTCGCCGCATAATCACGCTTAATAAACGTATGCATCACTCCGCTCACCTCCCCTCCAACATCCACTACATTCACTCCTCTCAACAGATCCCCTAAAAACCCCGATAAAAAACCCTCCCCCTAGGCTCTACATCCTTACGTCGGACAACACAGTTCCAATCACCCCCTATAATTGTAATACCTGGCAGCAATCTGAAATGGTAGACAAGGACATCCCTAAAGAATCTATTTTTAACACCCATATCCCCTTCCGCCGGCCCATACACCCCAATGAAACCCACCCGAACCCCTCCCCACATACCCTCGACCCTAACCACCCGCCCCTCCTCCCCTACCTCACACCTATGCAAAAGAAACGGGCTGGCTTCCTTAATTAATAGCGCCACACCACCTTTCAGTCGTGTAGAGCAACCCATGTACACGTCATATCCGGTAATTGACAATTCACCTAAATATTTATAATTATGCTCCTGCAAGAACACAAGGTCTGGCACATATCTCCTCAAATAACCCTCCAGAACTTTACATTTGCCCACTGCCTTCAACCCATTAACATTTAAAGTAAGACACCTGAAGGCCGTAATGAGGGCTTTCCCTTAGACACCCTAACACACTTAGAACCCTGGCGAGAAACCCCACCCCGCCCCCCACACTTCCCATCACCTTCACCTTGCTCACGCTCTACATTCTTTAAACCACCTTTCTCTCTAGGCGTTGGATCATGCCAGGTTTTCTTCCCCGTCCTTTGCCCAGGCGTCAAAACATCCTCACTATCAGAAATGACAGCCGTCCTCTTGCGAGAGCCACGCTTCTCACGCTTCGCCTCCTCCTGGGCATCTTCCCTGTGGACCTCCACTGCCACACTCTGGACCCGCCCCTCATCACTCACAACCTTCTCATTGAGGCCACCCACCTCAGCCTCTACACTCACATCATCCAAGCCAGCATTGACCGAAACATCCAGTAAGCCGTCCAGGGCCTCCTGAATTGTAGCTTCCAAAACATGGTGTGCAATTGCAGACTCCTCACCACTCTTCGCCGACACCAAGCCTACGTCCTCGTCAAGTCCAGTGAGTGTCACACACTCAGGCGACGACGCCTCCTCCCTCTCCACCTCCACACTCCACGCCTCCCGTGACAAAGGCTTACGTTGCGTTGCCGTTGCATACGTCAGTTGGTCCGTAGTACCATCAGATCCCGCCTCAGCTTCAGGTTTCCCACGTCTCGTTGGACAAGTCGGCGCTATGTGGTCGTACGCCCCACACACACGGCACGTACGCCTCTGACCTGAGTATGTTACGTACACCTGAGTCCGGAAGTCCTCCATTCCCACATAAGATGGAATAGGATGCCTTAGGGACATTTTCAGGGAAAACGTCCCTTCAGGGAAGCCAACTAGTGGCCCATCTCGCCAACGTCCCAATGTCGCCATGTGGATCGTCCCATATCGTCCAAACACCTGCCGTAAATCACTTTCATCCGCCTCGAAAGGTACATTACGCACCTTGACCCAGGTGTAGAATCTTGATACGTCATGAAGACGGACACTAACGCCAGGGGTAACCGTCTTAACCACGTCCTGATACTTGGCCACCATGTTGTCATATGTACTGCTCAGCCGGAACTTGACGAAAATGCGTGCCACACCATTCAGTGAGACTCCATAAAGATCTTCATTAACGATACCGTACGTATCCCGCAATATCGCCGTCAGCAACATGTTGGTATTCTGGGCAGTAAGCACGCCCCTCACTAATTCCAAACGGATAGTGTTCACGCGTCTGCGGCCACTCTCCGCCATGATGAAAAAACTGTCTCCTGCCACCAGGGGTCAGAGCGCAGTTCCAAGTACGTCCTCTCTACTCAAGAGTTGAGAGACGAATATGAAAACTGCGCAGAAAGCCAGATGATTCGGGAACTACTGAGCAGCCTGTCCGCACGGCCCAAAAGCGATGCAACAATATGAACAACACACTTCTCATACCAACAATAACTAAACCAACCAGGCTCACTGAGACAAGTGCAACCATAATAGACCACATATGGACCAATATACTAGCCCCCTTTAAATCAGGGATAATCACAGATAGCACTACAGGCCACTACCCTACCTTCCTCCTGACAAACATTAGTAAACCACCACTTGTATACAACAAAGTCTCATTTAGACTCCATGACGAGGCCTCAATAAGGAAGTTCACAGCTGACCTAGAGACTGTTGACTGGCCTACAGAATTCTCCAAGGCCAATGGTATTGATGACTGGACAGACATTTTTCTTAACAAATTACTTAGACTATACAACAAACATTGTCCTATAAAAACGAAACAGATCACAAACAAACGGCTTGGTTGCCCATGGCTAACCAGCACCATTCTGAAATCTATTGACAAGAAACACCAATATGAAAAGCAATATAGACAGGGCTTAATACACAAAGATATTCTTAAACACTATTCATCAGTTCTCACCAAAGTAATAAAGAAAGCCAAACAACTATACTACTCCAGTAGATTCACAGACAATAGAGGAGATATAAAAAAGACCTGGAAAACACTCTCTCAGATTCTAGGGACCCACAAACTTAAAAAAAAACAAGAATATTGTCCTAACTAAACCTAATGAAACACCACTACATCCCACTGACACAACTAACAAGATAAACGACTTCTTCTCAAACATAGGATCTAATCTCGCCAATAAAATCCCACATACCAATGCCCATGCCAAGGACTACCTAAATGGGAATTTCCCAAATTCCTTCTATCTTGCACCAACTGAGCCCTCGGAAGCCACCGAGATTATAAAGTCACTTAAAAATAACTCAGGGAATCTGTCTCATGTCCCACCATTACTGTACAAATGAGTGGCCCATGTCCTTTCGCATGCTATTTCATTACTTTTTAACAAGTCACTAGAAACTAGCACCTTCCCGAAACTACTCAAAATGGCAAGGGTTACACCAATACATAAAGGTGGTGACCCTACAGACTTAAACAACTATAGGCCAATATCAAACTTACCATTGCTATCCAAAATCATTGAGAAACTCATGCACAGGAGACTATATTCATTTATAACGGCACAAAACATGCTCAACCCCTGCCAATTTGGATTCAGGAAAAATAAAAGCACTAATGATGCAATCATAAAAATGCTAGATCTGCTTTACACAGCATTGGAAAATAAGAAATATCCACTAGGAATTTTTATTGACCTAAGAAAAGCTTTTGACACAGTAGACCACGACATCCTACTCCACAAACTTGACCATTACGGTATAAGAGGCCATGGGCTTGCTTATTTCAAATCTTACCTTACTAATAGGTATCAGTATGTCACCATTAAAGACACAGCATCAACAACACGGCCACTTGATACTGGAGTTCCACAGGGAAGTGTCCTTGGTCTCCTGCTCTTCCTCATATGCATCAATGATCTTCCAAACGTATCCCTACACCTGAAACCCATTCTCTTTGCTGATGACACGACTTATGTCATCTCTCACCCTAATCTTGCCACCCTCAACACCGTCGTTAACGAGGAGCTGATCAAAATATCGACTTGGATGACAGCCAATAAACTTACGCTTAACACTGACAAAACCTAGCAGAGCAGGAGATGCACAAATTAACATTAAGATCGACAACACTCTAATTACCAGACATAATGAGGGCAAATTCCTAGGCCTATACCTTGACAACAACCTGAATATCTGCACCCATATCCAACACATAACCAAAAAAGTATCCAAAACAGTTGGGATCCTCTCCAAGATACGATACTACGTGCCGCAAAATGCCCTTCTCACACTATACCACTCACTTATTTATCCATACCTCACCTATGCTATTTGTGCTTGGGGATGAACTGCAGCAACACACCTAAAGCCAATAATAACCCAACAAAAAGCTGCAGTAAGAATAATCACTAAATCGCATCCCTGGCAACACCCCCCCCCACTCTTCATAGATCTAAACTTACTCCCTGTTCAGTACATCCACACTTACTACTGTACAATCTACATCTACAGAACCTTAAACTCCAATATCAACCTTGACCTAAAACGCTTTCTTGATAGTTGTAACAGAACCCACAGGCATAACACCAGACACAAACATCTCTACGACATTCCCCATGTCCGACTAAACCTTTACAAAAATTCAATATATGTCAAAGGCCCTAAAATCTGGAACACCCTACCTGAGAACTCTAGAACTGCAGACACATTCATCACATTCAAAACTACCATTAGAAAACATCTTATCTCCCTGATACACCCCATCAACTAACTACATGAATACCACCTGGTGGTTCACACTTACACTCACTCACCCATTTGACCATAAACAGAAATATTAATCTCAATCTTAAAATAATGAATCCTATGATACTCCAATACTGAAACTATATTCTGTGCCAAAACAAAAGCATTCACATTGCTAAACTCACAAATTAGTATTTAGTCACTTAGCCATAATACCAACTTACCTCATAATTTGTAATATTTTAAAATAAAGAATTAAACTAAGTCTGCCCGAAATGCCTAGCCATGCTAGGCGTTCTAGTGGTACACTCTGTAATCATTATTTAACTACATGTAAACCACACAATAACCAAATTCTGTAAATTCAACATTGTAATCCTTATAGAGAATAAACTTTGAATTGAATTGAATTGAACATTTTCCAGTGCCACCGCACATAGACTTTTCTAACCCCTCTAGCCCATAGGTGCCCATTCCTGCGTATTCCTGGTATTTTCTTCGTTGCCAATCATGGCCTATTTGCAGTGGAATATCCACGGCCTCGGGTAATCGGGGTGAGCTTCAGATGTTGCTCTCCCGGTTTTCCCCTGTTGGTGTTTGCCTACAAGAACCAAAATTACTAAGTCTGCCCGAAATGCCTAGCCATGCTAGGCGTTCTAGTGGTACACTCTGTAATCATTATTTAACTACATGTAAACCACACAATAACCAAATTCTGTAAATTCAACATTGTAATCCTTATAGAGAATAAACTTTGAATTGAATTGAATTGAACATTTTCCAGTGCCACCGCACATAGACTTTTCTAACCCCTCTAGCCCATAGGTGCCCATTCCTGCGTATTCCTGGTATTTTCTTCGTTGCCAATCATGGCCTATTTGCAGTGGAATATCCACGGCCTCGGGTAATCGGGGTGAGCTTCAGATGTTGCTCTCCCGGTTTTCCCCTGTTGGTGTTTGCCTACAAGAACCAAAATTACACTCAGCTGTTTTCCAACCCATCTTAGGCTATAATTTATTGTATTCTTCAGATCCTTTTTCTAATGGGACCTTTAATGAAAGTGCCCTTCTTCTATGCAATGATATTCTGTACTGTCGACTATTTGTCCATATCTCACTGCATTACACTGCAGCCCATATCCACTTGAATAAGTGATTTACAATATGATCTTTGTATCTCTCTCCTTCTTTGCTATTGGGCCCTGCTTGTGCTCAGGCAGTACATTTGAAATGCGTTGTGGGGGGCAGGTACCGGTACAATAGAACCACAGAGAGACTTCTTGATTTTAAGCAGAAGCTAGCGGTTGCTCGCTGTGTCATCCATGATGCTAAACACACTTGCTGGCGGAGTCTGGAGAAAAGTACGGAAACTGAGTGGTACTCTCCTGACCCGGCTCCTGTTCTGCAGGTTGCGTGCTGCGCAGTAGCTCCTGATTGAGTTGGCAGTTTTGCGCAGTGTTGACGTGTACTTGGCTCTGTGAAGACCTGTTTGCGCGCTCTCTAGAATTGAAGCAAGATGCCCTCCATCGAGCAACTTTACCAACAGCTTAAGGAAGAATTGAGGTTGGCGAATATGGAAATTCGGCGACTGACCGAGGAAAACAAAAAGATTCGTAGTAGTCCTCCTGTTTTGAGTCCTCAGGTCAAGAAGGGAAACTGGTCAGTGGCTGGACAGCAGGGAAAGAAGTTGACGATCAAGAAGACGAATGGAAAGGTAGAAACGATGAAGAAGAAAGAGACTGCCGTGGAAACTGTTGTGGAAACATCAATACATTCTCAGTGCTACCCGACGAATGTGAGTCGACTACTGGGAACGACACGACGAAAGACATTAAGGAAGGTAAGAATATTGTTGTTGTTGGGGATAGCCAAGTTAGGTATATGGATAGGGCGTTCTGCTTGAAGGACAGGAGTAGGAGACAGAGAGTTTGCTTTCCTGGGGCTGGGATGGAGGATATTGTTAGCCGTCTGGATGACATCATGAGAGGTAATGGGAGCAATCCTATTATCTGTCTCAGTGCTGGAGGCAACGATGTTGGCAGACGTAGGAGTGAGGACCTGATTAGCAGGTATAGGTCAGCAATAGAAATAATTAGAAGTAAGGGTGGGAACCCTCTCATATGTGGTATTTTGCCAAGGAGGGGAGTTGGAAATGAATGGTTGTCCAGGGCAATTGGTGTCAATTGCTGGCTGGACAAATACTGTAAGGAAAATGCGGTAACATTCATTGACAACTGGGACCTCTTCTATGGCAGAAATGACATGTATGCTAGGGATGGGGTTCACTTATCTAGGTGTGGGGTGGGAGCACTGGCAACTGCAGTGGAGGGAGCAGTTAGGACTTTAAACTAGGAATAGTTAGTGGTATGGGTTTTGGCAGGAAAACAGTGAAGTCCCAGTGTAGTAATATTACGAGTTCTAGGGGAACTAGTAATAATAAGAACGAGATAGATATTGAAAAGCCAGGGACCTTGGGTGATAAGGACAGTAATAGGTTTAGTAGAAAAATAGAAATGAGCAGGAAGGGTAAAGAGAAAGGAGAGTCTTTCAATGTTTATTATGCTAATTGCCGTAGTGCTAGGAATAAGATGGACGAGTTGAGATTAGTTGCTAGTGTAGGTAACATTGATGTATTTGCCTTAACTGAGACGTGGTTTAATTCAAAAAGTCGGGACATGCCTGCGGAATGTCATATTCAGGGTTTTAAATTGTTCCAAGAAGATAGAAGTATTGGGAGGGGGGGTGGGGTGGCATTGTATGTCCGAGATCGCTTGAACTGTTGCATAAAAACGGGTATTAAGTCTGAAGTAACACATACAGAGTCTGTTTGGATAGAATTTTCAGAGGGGCATGAAAAACTGATTTTAGGAGTGATATACCGTCCCCCAAACTTAGATAGGGACCAAGGGAAACTACTATGGGAGGAAATTGTTAAGGCCACAAGGCACGATAATGTAGTAATTCTAGGAGACTTTAACTTTAGTCATGTTGATTGGAATTTCTTGACTGGGAATTTAGAATCATACGACTTCTTAGAAGTATTTCAGGATTGTTTTTTGAAGCAGTTTGTGACAGAACCTACAAGGGGAAATAACCTGCTTGACTTAGTTATGGCAAACAATGAATCCCTTGTTAATAATTTAGAAATTTCAGAGGAACTGGGTGCTAGCGACCACAAATCAATTACATTTAGCATTGAATGGAAGTACGATAGTAGCGATAACTCAGTAACAGTCCCAGATTTTCGCTTAGCAGATTACGATGGGCTTAGAGAACACTTATCATCTGTTGACTGGGGTAACGAAGAGAGCTATCAATATGACAGTTTTCTGAACACTATACATGCTGCTCAAAGAGCGTTTATCCCATATAAAGAAATTAGATCAAATAGAAATGACCCAAAATGGATGAATAATAGGCTCAAATATCTACTAGGGCATAAGAAAGGAATTTATAGGCGTATCAAAAGAGGTGAGGGTCATCTTATGAATCAGTATATTGACATTAAGAGGGACATTAAAAAGGGGATAAGAAAAGCTAAAAGGGACTATGAAATTAAAGTTGCTAGGGATTCTAAAACTAACCCAAAAAGTTTTTTCCAGGTCTATAGAACAAAAGTTAGAGATAAGATAGGTCCCCTTAAAAATAACTATGGGCACCTTACTGACAAAGAGAATGAAATGTGCTTGATTTTAAATAATTATTTTCTCTCGGTTTTTACACAGGAAGACACTAACAATATTCCAGTAATTAATTTTTACAGTGGGCTAGAAGAAGATAAATTATGTAACATCACAGTCACTAGTGAGATGGTTGTGAAGCAGATAGACAGACTGAAGCAAAATAAGTCGCCGGGTCCTGATGAGGTTTTTTCAAGGGTTCTTAAGGAATGCAAAATGGAACTCTGTGAACCATTAACTAATATTTTTAATTTATCTCTTCAAACAGGTGTAGTGTCTGATATGTGGAAGATGGCTAATGTAACTCCTATTTTTAAAACAGGGGACAAGTCGTTACCGTCAAATTACCGCCCAATAAGCCTGACCTCAATTGTAGGCAAATTACTAGAGTCAATTATAGCTGAGATTATAAGAAGCCATCTCGATAAGCATAGCTTGATTAATGATACTCAGCATGGATTCACAAGAGGCCGGTCTTGTCTAACTAATTTATTAACTTTCTTCAGTAAAGCTTTTGAGGCTGTTGACCACAATAAAGAATTTGATATTATTTACTTAGATTTTAGTAAGGCTTTTGATAGAGTTCCGCACCAGAAATGGCAGAAATCGTACACCAAATCCAGTCATTCCTGGAGTGGAACCACAGTCGATGGCCTCCACTCCAAACCAACAGATACAGATACTAATGCCGGAAAAAAATCCCCCCCCAGTACCAACAATACCACCAGTCCGATAACATTCTTCTTTGCAAATATACAGGGTCTAAAGCCAGCAACAAACAACAAAATACCTTTCATCCGTGGACTGCTTGCAGAGGCAAAGGCAATGTTCGCGGCTTTCACTGAGACCCACATAAAGGATCACTTGGACAATGAAATATGGATCCCAGGTTACAACCTATACAGATGTGACAGAGTGAACAGGCAAAAGGGGGGGGGGTTGGCCTGTACATTGCAGAGTCACTTGTTTGCACAGAACTGCTTAATGCCTCAAATGACGTAGTGGAAGTTTTAGCAGTAAAGGTCGAGAACCAAAACCTAGTCATTGTGGTAGTCTACAAGCCTCCGGATGCAACATCCCAGCAATTCCAGGAACAGCTGTTAAAAATTGACCACTGTCTGGAAAATCTTCCAGCTCCTGCACCCAACATCTTGCTCCTGGGGGATTTCAACTTAAGGCACCTAAAATGGAGGAATATAGCAAATAATATTGTTGCAGTAATAACACCAGGAGGCAGCTCTGATGAAAACTCACACTCACACGAGCTTTTAAATCTCTGCACAAAATTCAATTTAAACCAGCAAATAATAGAGCCTACTAGACTGGAGAATACACTAGACCTCATATTCACTAACAATGATGATCTGATAAGAAATGTCACCATATCAAAAACAATATACTCAGATCACAACATAATTGAGGTTCAGACATGTATGCGTGGAGCCCCAGACCGACAAAATGAGACTAGTCACGAGGGAGCATTCACCAAATTCAACTTCAATAACAAAAACATAAAGTGGGACCAAGTAAACCAAGTCCTAACCGATATAAGCTGGGAAGATATACTAAGCAACACAGACCCAAACTTATGCCTAGAACAGATTAACTCGGTGGCACTCGATGTATGCACAAGGCTTATTCCTCTAAGAAAAAGGAGGAGTAGATGTAAAATAGAAAGAGACAGGCGCTCCCTTTACAGGCGACGGAAAAGAATAACAGAGCGGCTAAAAGAGGTCAATATATCTGAAATGCGCAGGGAGACACTGGTCAGAGAAATAGCAAGCATCGAACTTAAGCTAAAAGAATCCTTTAGGAGTCAGGAATCGCGGGAAGAACTAAAAGCCATAAATGAAATCGAAAGAAACCCAAAGTATTTCTTCTCCTATGCCAAATCAAAATCGAGAACAACGTCCAGTATTGGGCCCCTACTTAAACAAGATGGGTCCTACACAGATGACAGCAAGGAAATGAGTGAGCTACTCAAGTCCCAATATGACTCAGTTTTTAGCAAGCCGCTAACCAGACTGAGAGTCGAAGATCAAAATGAATTTTTTATGAGAGAGCCACAAAATTTGATTAACACAAGCCTATCCGATGTTATCCTGACGCCAAATGACTTCGAACAGGCGATAAATGACATGCCCATGCACTCTGCCCCAGGGCCAGACTCATGGAACTCTGTGTTCATCAAGAACTGCAAGAAGCCCCTATCACGAGCCTTTTCCATCCTATGGAGAGGGAGCATGGACACGGGGGTCGTCCCACAGTTACTAAAAACAACAGACATAGCCCCACTCCACAAAGGGGGCAGTAAAGCAACAGCAAAGAACTACAGACCAATAGCACTAACATCCCATATCATAAAAATCTTTGAAAGGGTCCTAAGAAGCAAGATCACCACCCATCTAGAAACCCATCAGTTACACAACCCAGGGCAACATGGGTTTAGAACAGGTCGCTCCTGTCTGTCTCAACTATTGGATCACTACGACAAGGTCCTAAATGCACTAGAAGACAAAAAGAATGCAGATGTAATATATACAGACTTTGCAAAAGCCTTCGACAAGTGTGACCATGGCGTAATAGCGCACAAAATGCGTGCTAAAGGAATAACAGGAAAAGTCGGTCGATGGATCTATAATTTCCTCACTAACAGAACACAGAGAGTAGTCGTCAACAGAGTAAAGTCCGAGGCAGCTACGGTGAAAAGCTCTGTTCCACAAGGCACAGTACTCGCTCCCATCTTGTTCCTCATCCTCATATCCGACATAGACAAGGATGTCAGCCACAGCACCGTGTCTTCCTTTGCAGATGACACCCGAATCTGCATGACAGTGTCTTCCATTGCAGACACTGCAAAGCTCCAGGCGGACATCAACCAAATCTTTCAGTGGGCTGCAGAAAACAATATGAAGTTCAACGATGAGAAATTTCAATTACTCAGATATGGTAAACATGAGGAAATTAAATCTTCATCAGAGTACAAAACAAATTCTGGCCACAAAATAGAGCGAAACACCAACGTCAAAGACCTGGGAGTGATCATGTCGGAGGATCTCACCTTCAAGGACCATAACATTGTATCAATCGCATCTGCTAGAAAAATGACAGGATGGATAATGAGAACCTTCAAAACTAGGGAGGCCAAGCCCATGATGACACTCTTCAGGTCACTTGTTCTATCTAGGCTGGAATATTGCTGCACACTAACAGCACCTTTCAAGGCAGGTGAAATTGCCGACCTAGAAAATGTACAGAGAACTTTCACGGCGCGCATAACGGAGATAAAACACCTCAATTACTGGGAGCGCTTGAGGTTCCTAAACCTGTATTCCCTGGAACGCAGGAGGGAGAGATACATGATTATATACACCTGGAAAATCCTAGAGGGACTAGTACCGAACTTGCACACGAAAATCACTCACTACGAAAGCAAAAGACTTGGCAGACGATGCACCATCCCCCCAATGAAAAGCAGGGGTGTCACTAGCACGTTAAGAGACCATACAATAAGTGTCAGGGGCCCGAGACTGTTCAACTGCCTCCCAGCACACATAAGGGGGATTACCAACAGACCCCTGGCAGTCTTCAAGCTGGCACTGGACAAGCACCTAAAGTCAGTTCCTGATCAGCCGGGCTGTGGCTCGTACGTTGGTTTGCGTGCAGCCAGCAGCAACAGCCTGGTTGATCAGGCTCTGATCCACCAGGAGGCCTGGTCTCAGACCGGGCCGCGGGGGCGTTGACCCCCGGAACTCTCTCCAGGTAAACTCCAGGTATAGACTGTTAAAGAAAGTGGCAGCTCATGGCATTGGGGGAAAAGTGCTCTCGTGGATCGAGTCATGGCTCACTGACAGGAAGCAGAGAGTGTCCATAAATGGGGTTAAATCCGAGTGGGGATCTGTAACAAGTGGCGTTCCACAGGGATCAGTCTTGGGCCCGTTGTTGTTTATAATATATATCAATGATCTTGATGAGGGAATTACTAGTGATATGAGCAAATTCGCCGATGACACAAAGATAGGTAGGATAATTGATTCAAACGTAGATGTTAGGGAACTTCAGGAGGATTTAAACAAACTCTATTCTTGTAGATGAATGGTTCAGAGAACCGACATGTTGATAAATTAGACACATGTGCAACTCTTGGGTATCTTTATTGAGGAAACGTTTCGCCACACAGTGGCTTCATCAGTCCATACATAGGAGAAACTTGAAGAACAGGAGGAGAATGAGGTAATCAGTCCCTCAACCTTGAGTCGATGTGTTCAGTCCATCAATCTTGATGGACTGAACACATCGACTCAAGGTTGAGGGACTGATTACCTCATTCTCCTCCTGTTCTTCAAGTTTCTCCTATGTATGGACTGATGAAGCCACTGTGTGGCGAAACGTTTCCTCAATAAAGATACCCAAGAGTTGCACATGTGTCTAATTTATCAAACTCTATTCTTGGTCAGAAAAGTGGCAGATGCAGTTCAATGTAGATAAGTGCAAGGTTCTGAAGCTTGGGAGTGCCCATAACCCTAGTACTTATAAATTAAATGATGTAGAACTTAGCCATACAGATTGCGAAAAGGACTTGGGGGTTATGGTGAGCAGCAACCTTAAACCAAGACAGCAATGCCTAAGCGTACGTAATAAGGCAAATAGATTACTGGGATTTATATCAAGAAGTGTAAGCAACAGAAGTCCAGAGGTCATACTGCAGCTTTATACATCATTAGTAAGGCCTCACCTTGATTATGCAGCTCAGTTCTGGTCTCCGTATTACAAAATGGACATAAATTCGTTAGAAAACATTCAGCGTAGGATGACTAAATTAATACATAGCATCAGAAATCTTCCTTATGAAGAAAGATTGAAGACTCTTAAGTTACATTCACTTGTTAGACGAAGAATGAGGGGAGACCTGATCGAAGTGTATAAGTGGAAGATAGGTATTAATAAAGGGGATATTAATAAGGTCTTGAGGATGTCTCTCCAAGAGAGAACCCGCAGTAATGGATTTAAATTAGATAAGTTTAGATTTAGAAAGGACATAGGAAAGTATTGGTTTGGAAATAGGGTAGTTGATGAGTGGAACAGTCTACCTAGTTGGGTTATTGAGGCTAGGACTTTGGGTAGTTTCAAATCTAGGTTGGATAAGTACATGAGTGGGAAGGGTTGGATTTGTGTGGGACTTTCACATCAGAGCTTATTTCTTGGGTAGCATTGAAAATTGGGTTGGGTAAATGTTTTGTTAGTGGGATGAATTGTAAAGGACCTGCCTAGTATGGGCCAGCAGGCCTCCTGCAGTATTCCTCCTTTCTTATGTTCTTATGTAACATTCTCGGCTTGCCGATCATCGACAGCTGGGCCTGACGTCATTCATATTCGGATGTTACAACATTTACATCAGTTAGCCCTTACAGTCCTCTTACAACTCTTCAATCTTATTTGGTCACAAGGAGTTCTTCCCCAGCTGTGGAAATCCACCATTGTTCTCCCTTTCCACAAACCGGGTAATACGGGACATGATGCCTCCCACTATCATCCCATTGCTCATACTAGTGCAGTTTGCAAAGTGATGGAACGTCTGGTAAACCGAAGTTTAATGTGGTATCTAGAGAGACACAACAGCCTCTCCACTAGTCAATATGGCTTTTGTAAGGGCCGTTCTACCATAGACCTCTTACTGTGCTTGGATACGTATGTTCGTAATGCCTTTGCAAAATAACCACTCAGTTATTGCCATATTTTTTTATCTTGAGAAGGCATATGACACAACTTGGAGGTATAATATTTTGGCATAAGCCAACTCCTTAGGTCTCCGAGGCAATCCAGCATCCTTCCTTAAGAACTTCTTAACTGAGAGACATTTCTGTGTTCACGGTAATAATATGCTCTCCCCGGACTTTGTCCAAGCTGAAGGTTTCCCCCAGGGATGTGTTCTGAGCACAACACTTTCCTTGCTATAAATGATTTGGCCTCTTTTCTTCCATTCAATATTTGGTCATCACTCTATTTTGATGACTTCGCTATTGCTTGTGCAGGCGCTGACTGTCATCTCATTACAGTTTCTCTCCAGCATGTGGTCGACCATGTTACCAATTAGGCCACCATGCATGGGTTTAAATTTTCCAGTACTAAAACTCACCAAATTACTTTCACTAGATGCTCTGTCATCTCCGATCATCCTTTGTACCTCAATGGCTCACGTATCCCTGAACGTGATACGGGCAGGTTTCTAGGCCTTCTCTTTTACCGTAGGTCATCCTGGAAACCTCACATTACCTCTCAGAAACCAACTTGTCACAGCCAGTTGAACCTTCTTAAAACTCTTGCTCATCTTTCATGGGGAGCTGATCGTCGAATTCTCCTTCACCTACGTTCAGCCCTCATTTTATCGAAACTTAATTATGGTGACCAGATCTATTCAGCGGCCTCTTCTGCTACTCTCTCTAGCCTTAATCCCATCCATCACCAAGGATTAAGTTAATGCCTAGGTGCTTTTTGCTCTTTCCCTTTTGAGAGCCTCTATGCTGAAGCGAATATTCCATCCTTGTCTGATTGCTATGATGCCCATTGCCTTTGCTACTGTGTTTGCTCTCATGATCTCCATAATCCTTCCATATATAGAATAGTCACCAATGTTAGTAGACATTATTTGTTCGTCGCCCCTGTTTGCTCCATCCCTTTTCTCTTCGCCTACATTCACTCTTGTCTTCCCTTCAGTTAGCACCTTTCTATGTTCATATAGCATCTCACTTTTCTCTGTCCCACTGGGAAGTTCCAGTTGTTCATGTCTGTTCTTTCTCACTCCCTTGCATGAAAGCCCAACTGCCTATGGTAGTTTCCCTCTCTCTTTTTTTTGACCACTTCCGCTCTCATTCTCATGCCATTGCAGTGTACACAGATGGCTCTAAGTCTTCTGATGGCGTCGGATTTGCGGCAGCATTTCTGGACAGTGTCGTGCGAGGACATTTACTATCCTCGGCTTCCATTTTTACAGCTGAATTGCATGCCATTCTTGCAGCATTTATCCGTATTGCATCTATGCCTGTGTCATCATTTGTAGTTGCCTGTGCTTTACAGGCTATATGAAAATTTGATACACCTCACCCCCTAGTTCTCCGTATCCAACCTTGGTTACGCCGCATCTCTACCAAGCATAAAGATATTGTTTTCTGTTGGGTCCCTGGTCATGTTGATGTACAGGGCAATGAACAGGCAGACACTGTTGCATGGTCAGCAGTACATGACCTACCAGTTTCATATAGAGGTGTTCCATTTACGGACTGTTTTGCTGTAATAGCTACCCACCTTCACATCCATTGGCAACAACGTTGGTCTAATCTGCTCGGTAACAAACTTCAGTCTTTTAAGCCTTGTGTAGGTTACTGGCCGTCTTCTTGTCATCAGTGCCGTGGTTGGGAGACCACTCTCTCCCGTCTTCGCATTGGCCACACTCATCTTACTCATGGGTATCTCATGGAGAGGCACCCTGTTCCTCTCTGTGAGCAGTGTCAAGGTCCAGTATCGATTAGCCACATTCTGTTAGACTTCCCTCTTTATCAACGAGCATGCAGAATTTACCTCCAACGTCGTCTCCTCTCTACTACTCTCTCTTTACCTTCCCTTCTTGCTGTTGGACCCTCCTTTAATCCTGACTCTCTCATTGACTTCTTGACAAATACTGATTACTCCACAAACTCTGAGGATGATAACTTTCTCACTCCCCTCAGCCCTTTCTACCTCAATCTCTTGCTGCCCTCTACCCTTTCACCATTCCGCTGCCCTGCTGTTATCTGTAACCTATTACTCATCCATCTCCCTTTTGCCACCTGATACCCTCGCTTCCTTCCTGTCCTGCAGCACTGTATAGCCCTTGTGGTTTAGCACTTCTTTATAAAACTGGGATGCTTGAATGTGCGTAGATGTAGTGCAGATGACAAGAAACAGATGATTGCTGATGTTATGAATGAAAAGAAGCTGGATGTCCTGGCCCTAAGCAAAACAAAGCTGAAGGGGGTAGGGGAGTTTCGTTGGGGGGAAATAAATGGGATTAAATCTGGAGTATCTGAGAGAGTTAGAGCTAAGGAAGGGGTAGCAGTAATGTTGAAGGATCAGATATGGAAGGAAAAAAGAGAATATGAATGTGTAAATTCAAGGATTATGTGGATTAAAATAAAGGTTGGATGCGAGTAATGGGTCATAATAAGCGAGTGTGTGCACCTGGAGAAGAGAGGAATGTAGAGGAGAGAGAGAGATTTTGGGAGATGTTAAGTGAATGTATAGGAACCTTTGAACCAAGTGAGAGAGTAATTGTGGTAGGGGACCTGAATGCTAAAGTAGGAGAAACTTTTAGAGAGGGTGTGGTAGGTAAGTTTGGGGTGCCAGGTGTAAATGATAATGGGAGCCCTTTGATTGAACTTTGTATAGAAAGGGGTTTAGTTATAGGTAATACATATTTTAAGAAAAAGAGGATAAATAAGTATACAAGATATGATGTAGGGCAAAATGACAGTAGTTTGTTGGATTATGTATTGGTAGATAAAAGACTGTTGAGTAGACTTCAGGATGTACATGTTTATAGAGGGGCCACAGATATATCAGATCACTTTCTAGTTGTAGCTACACTGAGAGTAAAAGGTAGATGGGATACAAGGAGAATAGAAGCATCAGGGAAGAGAGAGGTGAAGGTTTATAAACTAAAAGAGGAGGCAGTTAGGGTAAGATATAAACAGCTGTTGGAGGATAGATGGGCTAATGAGAGCATAGGCAATGGGGTCGAAGAGGTATGGGGTAGGTTTAAAAATGTAGTGTTATAGTGTTCAGCAGAAGTTTGTGGTTACAGGAAAGTGGGTGCGGGAGGGAAGAGGAGCGATTGGTGGAATGATGATGTAAAGAGAGTAGTAAGGGAGAAAAAGTTAGCATATGAGAAGTTTTTACAAAGTAGAAGTGATGCAAGGAGGGAAGAGTATATGGAGAAAAAGAGAGAGGTTAAGAGAGTGGTGAAGCAATGTAAAAAGAGAGCAAATGAGAGAGTGGGTGAGATGTTATCAACAAATTTTGTTGAAAATAAGAAAAAGTTTTGGAGTGAGATTAACAAGTTAAGGAAGCCTAGAGAACAAATGGATTTGTCAGTTAAAAATAGGAAAGGAGAGTTATTAAATGGAGAGTTAGAGGTATTGGGAAGATGGAGGGAATATTTTGAGGAATTGTTAAATGTTGATGAAGATAGGGAAGCTGTGATTTCGTGTATAGGGCAAGGAGGAATAACATCTTGTAGGAGTGAGGAAGAGCCAGTTGTGAGTGTGGGGGAAGTTCGTGAGGCAGTAGGTAAAATGAAAGGGGGTAAGGCAGCCGGGATTGATGGGATAAAGATAGAAATGTTAAAAGCAGGTGGGGATATAGTTTTGGAGTGGTTGGTGCTATTATTTAATAAATGTATGGAAGAGGGTAAGGTACCTAGGGATTGGCAGAGAGCATGCATAGTTCCTTTGTATAAAGGCAAAGGGGACAAAAGAGAGTGCAAAAATTATAGGGGGATAAGTCTGTTGAGTATACCTGGTAAAGTGTATGGTAGAGTTATTATTGAAAGAATTAAGAGTAAGACGGAGAATAGGATAGCAGATGAACAAGGAGGCTTTAGGAAAGGTAGGGGGTGTGTGGACCAGGTGTTTACAGTGAAACATATAAGTGAACAGTATTTAGATAAGGGTAAAGAGGTTTTTGTGGCATTTATGGATTTGGAAAAGGCGTATGACAGGGTGGATAGGGGGGCAATGTGGCAGATGTTGCAGGTGTATGGTGTAGGAGGTAGGTTACTGAAAGCAGTGAAGAGTTTTTACGAGGATAGTGAGGCTCAGGTTAGAGTATGTAGGAAAGAGGGAGATTATTTCCCAGTAAAAGTAGGCCTTAGACAAGGATGTGTGATGTCACCGTGGTTGTTTAATATATTTATAGATGGGGTTGTAAGAGAAGTAAATGCGAGGGTCTTGGCAAGAGGCGTGGAGTTAAAAGATAAAGAATCACACAAAGTGGGAGTTGTCACAGTTGCTCTTTGCTGATGACACTGTGCTCTTGGGAGATTCTGAAGAGAAGTTGCAGAGGTTGGTGGATGAATTTGGTAGGGTATGCAAAAGAAGAAAATTAAAAGTGAATACAGGAAAGAGTAAGGTTATGAGGATAACAAAAAGATTAGGTGATGAAAGATTGGATATCAGATTGGAGGGAGAGAGTATGGAGGAGGTGAATGTATTCAGATATTTGGGAGTGGACGTGTCAGCGGATGGGTCTATGAAAGATGAGGTGAATCATAGAATTGATGAGGGGAAAAGGGTGAGTGGTGCACTTAGGAGTCTGTGGAGACAAAGAACTTTGTCCTTGGAGGCAAAGAGGGGAATGTATGAGAGTATAGTTTTACCAACACTCTTATATGGGTGTGAAGCATGGGTGATGAATGTTGCAGCGAGGAGAAGGCTGGAGGCAGTGGAGATGTCATGTCTGAGGGCAATGTGTGGTGTGAATATAATGCAGAGAATTCGTAGTTTGGAAGTTAGGAGGAGGTGCGGGATTACCAAAACTGTTGTCCAGAGGGCTGAGGAAGGGTTGTTGAGGTGGTTCGGACATGTAGAGAGAATGGAGCGAAACAGAATGACTTCAAGAGTGTATCAGTCTGTAGTGGAAGGAAGGCGGGGTAGGGGTCAGCCTAGGAAAGGTTGGAGGGAGGGGGTAAAGGAGGTTTTGTGTGCGAGGGGCTTGGACTTCCAGTAGGCATGCGTGAGCGTGTTTGATAGGAGTGAATGGAGACAAATGGTTTTTAATACTTGACGTGCTGTTGGAGTGTGAGCAAAGTAACATTTATGAAGTGATTCAGGGAAACCGGCAGGCCGGACTTGAGTCCTGGAGATGGGAAGTACAGTGCCTGCACTCTGAAGGAGGGGTGTTAATGTTGCAGTTTAAAAACTGTAGTGTAAAGCACCCTTCTGGCAAGACAGTGATGGAGTGAATGATGGTGAAAGTTTTTCTTTTTCGGGCCACCCTGCCTTGGTGGGAATCGGCCAGTGTGATCTATACACCAGTGTAGAACAGCATGACTCCATAAGGCTCCATGGTAGTAGTGGAGACTGCACAATGTAGCAGCAGTTGTGCGTGATTGGTGGAGATGACATTCAACTAACAGTGGTAATGGAATGCGAGGCAGTTTGGACATTTGTTACTGCAACTGCGTGTTGGAAAGCTGTGAGCTGAAAGGTGTGTAGTGAGGTGTAGCGGCGGCGGATCTGCACTGAGCCACCCAAAACCACCTGCATGCCATGTTACACACTCAGTTTCTATCTCCAACTCTCTCCTTCACAAAACAACACATGAATCATCAGTTCTGTTGATGTACAAACAGAATATTTATTGGACATGAGTAAACATTTTACATAGGCTAGATGGTTTCCGTTACTTTCCTGAATTTAATCAAAGTGACAAGCAACAAGCAAATATTTGATCGCAAAATTACTTTAATTCTACTGTATCAGTTGCAATGAAGGATGCAAGAGAGTGTCAACAGTTACATTACAATGACCACTGATTTGATTTATATTCGCTGCCTGACCACGGTAGTGTGCGGTAGTGCTCTGCACCCCTCTGCTGTTTGTAGGCGAGCGCCCTTGTCAGTTACCTGGCTGCAGTGGTGTGAAGTGGTGCTGTCACACCTCGGCTGACAACTTAGGTGCACAGTGATCGTCAAGATGGCGGTTAGTCTGAGACGAAGGATAAATACTGTAGGCATCGAGCTACTTAAAGGAACGATAACGCCCAGTTCTGCGCAAGTCTTATTGCCAAAGATCATACGGGAGACTTATGGAGTACAAGATAGTGACTTGTATGGTGTAGCATTGAACGGAGGACAACGAATTTTCGTCAAACTGCTATCAGCAACGGTTTATGAATCGTTAGTCACCAGGTTTCAGGACGTGAGTCTTAACGTCACACCAGCTGTCACTGTAAGAATGATAGATGTTTCACGGTATTATACGTGGATCAAGTTACGCAACGTTCCTTTTGAGGCGGACGAGGCGGATATAAGGAAAGTTTTTGAGAAGTATGGGACGGTGCATTATGCTCAACATGGTACGTGGGCGGCAGGAGCCTATGCTGGTTTTCCAGAGGGTTCTTTCAACCTCAAAATGACTTTGAGGCACCCAATACCATCCTATGTGTACCTACAAGATTTCAGGACGCAGGTAATGGTAATGTACCCAGGACAACGACGTACGTGCCGCCTATGTGGTGAGTATGATCACATAGCGGCGACCTGTGACAAGCGAAGACATGTGCCTGGACCTGTGGTGGACGTCGCAGCCCCTGCTTCAAAGGTGGCAGGTGAGGAACAAACATCGGATGGAGGGCGTGGTGTTTTGTGGAGCGAGATAGTGGATCGGGCACACAGGACTGGTGGTGAGTTGGAGTCCCGCCCCCAACTGCCTGATCAGGTGTCGTCTCCTGTGGATAAGGAGGAGCAGCAAGTACAAGAGAAAGTTCTTGAGATTGAGGAGGAATTGGTGGAGGTGTTGAAGACGTTGTCACCACCAGAGAGGGATGTTACATCTGAGCGTGGTGTCATTGGAGAATCGTCGCTTCCAGAAAGTCTGAGACATGATAATTTGGGAGGTGATGGTGGTTTGGAGTCGTCCATTGACTCATTAAACCATTCTCAGGTGGAGGTGGAGGTTCATCGAGAGGTAACATCTGACCAAGATATGTGTAACATGACTGTCACGAGAAAGAGGGCGGCTACATCAGATTCTGATGACGTCCTTACGCCTGCACAAAGGCCTGGGAAACAGACTGAGGTGAAGTGTGAAGGTAGTGGTGTAGGTGGTGGTAGCCATGATAGGAGGCACCGAAAGAAGGGGGGAAGGAAAGAGAGCACTCTGAAGGTGTTGAACATAAATTCAAGCTCTGGAGTTGTAAAGAGTGATGAGAGGAAGCAGGGGTGGAAACTTTAATAGGCCTTAGGTGTATGTCTGTAAATGTTAATGGGTTATGTAGCGGTATGAAGAGAGATTGGTTTCGTAATTTTCTGAATAAATCTAGAGTGGATGTTGTGTTCCTGCAGGAGCACAATTTCAAAGAGGGTAGGGTGTTGGAGGTGGCAGGATTTCGGGTAGTTACCCTGCCATCTCCCCGTCTAAAAGGTGGTGTGGGAATTTTAATAAGGGAGACGAGCCCGTTTGTTTTGCAGAGAAGCGAGGGAGGAGGGGGAGGGAGGGTGTTGCATGAGGATGGGTGGTGGATGGGTAAACGTGTGTCTTTTGTGAGTGTGTATGCGCCGGCAGAAAATAACATAAAGGTAAAGAATGATTTTGTGTGTGAGGATCTTGTGTTTTTCTTAAGTGCACTGCCAGAGGTGGCGATAGTTGGTGGGGACTGGAATAGTGTAATCAGGGTGGCTGATGTGGACCCAAGAGGGGCTGGATATATGTCTGTGGCTCTTAGGGATTTATTAAGGGATGTTAGGTTACGTGATGCCTTTGGGGGAGCGGTGTGGGAGACTGAATATACGTTTGTTAGGA
>NW_027199933.1:0-17500 GCF_038502225.1 Cherax quadricarinatus | reverse complement strand
GAGTACACACAGTGTAATGCCTGCTGTCTTCCATAATCCACCGAATACACTTAGGGACGGAGGATCGAGCCTCCGCCACGTCTTGCGTTTTATTATGTAAAACGCATGAAATTTAATCTTTAATAATTATCTTAAATATGTACAGGAATATAACTCAGGAAGACCACTATAAATACCATGGGACTGGCAAGGTGATGGACCAGCGGACAGATGGGAGTGTAACAATGGTGTGGTAACCAGTAATAATGCCAGTTGTCTACACAGCTCACGGCTACAGTTTAAATAAAGGGAGCAGCCTCCACCAGTGGTCTCACACCACAGGCCTCCACCAGTGGTCTTACACCACAGGCCTCCACCAGTGGTCTTACACCACAGGCCTCCACCAGTGGTCTTACACCACAGGCCTCCACCAGTGGTCTTACACCACAGGCCTCCACCAGTGGTCTTACACCACAGGCCTCCACCAGTGGTCTCACACCACAGGCCTCCACCAGTGGTCTCACACCACAGGCCTCCACCAGTGGTCTTACACCACAGGCCTCCACCAGTGGTCTTACACCACAGGCCTCCACCAGTGGTCTCACACCACAGGCCTCCACCAGTGGTCTCACACCACAGGCCTCCACCAGTGGTCTCACACCACAGGCCTCCACCAGTGGTCTCACACCACAGGCCTCCACCAGTGGTCTCACACCACAGGCCTCCACCAGTGGTCTCACACCACAGGCCTCCACCAGTGGTCTTACACCACAGGCCTCCACCAGTGGTCTCACACCACAGGCCTCCACCAGTGGTCTTACCCCACAGGCCTCCACCAGTGGTCTCACACCACAGGCCTCCACCAGTGGTCTTACACCACAGGCCTCCACCAGTGGTCTCACACCACAGGCCTCCACCAGTGGTCTCACACCACAGGCCTCCACCAGTGGTCTCACACCACAGGCCTCCACCAGTGGTCTCACACCACAGGCCTCCACCAGTGGTCTCACACCACAGGCCTCCACCAGTGGTCTCACACCACAGGCCTCCACCAGTGGTCTCACACCACAGGCCTCCACCAGTGGTCTCACACCACAGGCCTCCACCAGTGGTCTCACACCACAGGCCTCCACCAGTGGTCTTACACCACAGGCCTCCACCAGTGGTCTCACACCACAGGCCTCCACCAGTGGTCTCACACCACAGGCCTCCACCAGTGGTCTCACACCACAGGCCTCCACCAGTGGTCTCACACCACAGGCCTCCACCAGTGGTCTCACACCACAGGCCTCCACCAGTGGTCTCACACCACAGGCCTCCACCAGTGGTCTCACACCACAGGCCTCCACCAGTGGTCTCACACCACAGGCCTCCACCAGTGGTCTCACACCACAGGCCTCCACCAGTGGTCTCACACCACAGGCCTCCACCAGTGGTCTTACACCACAGGCCTCCACCAGTGGTCTCACACCACAGGCCTCCACCAGTGGTCTTACACCACAGGCCTCCACCAGTGGTCTCACACCACAGGCCTCCACCAGTGGTCTTACACCACAGGCCTCCACCAGTGGTCTCACACCACAGGCCTCCACCAGTGGTCTCACACCACAGGCCTCCACCAGTGGTCTCACACCACAGGCCTCCACCAGTGGTCTCACACCACAGGCCTCCACCAGTGGTCTCACACCACAGGCCTCCACCAGTGGTCTTACACCACAGGCCTCCACCAGTGGTCTCACACCACAGGCCTCCACCAGTGGTCTTACACCACAGGCCTCCACCAGTGGCCTCACCACAAAGACCTCCACCAGTTGCCTCACACCACAGAGATCTCCACCAGTGGCCTCACACCACAGAGACCTCCACCAGTTGCCTCACACCACAGAGACCTCCACCAGTTGCCTCACACCACAGAGACCTCCACCAGTTGCCTCACACCACAGAGACCTCCACCAGTTGCCTCACATCACAGAAATCTCCACCAGTGGCCTCACACCACAGAGACCTCCACCAGTGGCCTCACACCACAGAGACCTCCACCAGTGGCCTCACACCACAGAGACCTCCACCAGTGGCCTCACACCACAGAGACCTCCACCAGTTGCCTCACACCACAGAGACCTCCACCAGTTGCCTCACACCACAGAGACCTCCACCAGTTGCCTCACACCACAGATATCTCCACCAGTGGCCTCACACCACAGAGACCTCCACCAGTTGCCTCACACCACAGAGACCTCCACCAGTGGCCTCACACCACAGAGACCTCCACCAGTTGCCTCACACCACAGAGACCTCCACCAGTTGCCTCACATCACAGAAACATCCACCAGTGGCCTCACACCACAGAGACCTCCACCAGTGGCCTCACACCACAGAGACCTCCACCAGTGGCCTCACACCACAGAAACCTCCACCAGTGGCCTCACACCACAGAAACCTCCACCAGTTGCCTCACACCACAGAAACCTCCACCAGTGGCCTCACACCACAGAAACCTCCACAAGTGGCCTCACACCACAGAAGCCTCCACCAGTGGCCTCACACCACAGAGACCTCCACCAGTGGCCTCACACCACAGAGACCTCCACCAGTTGCCTCACACCACAGAAACTTCCACCAGTTGCCTTACATCACAGAAACATCCACCAGTGGCCTCACACCACAGAGACCTCCACCAGTGGCCTCACACCACAGAAACCTCCACCAGTGGCCTCACACCACAGAGACCTCCACCAGTTGCCTCACACCACAGAGACCTCCACCAGTTGCCTCACACCACAGAGACCTCCACCAGTTGCCTCACACATCAGAAACCTCCACCAGTGGCCTCACACCACAGAGACCTCCACCAGACACAAACAAACAAACTGATAAACAAACTTCATTTCTTTCTGCAGTATACAAACTGTAATTTACATGTAATAAAATATCGTTAAGCACAAGAGAAGGCCACTAACGAGTTTTATTTCTGGAAGAAATACACAGTAGGTCAACCCTCCGTCACGGCTGCCATCCCACGACTCCTCCCGTAGCTACTACTCTCCCTCAGGTTATGAAGGCTTATGAAGTGGTCGGTCTTCCCTAGCTTGCGGCTAGTGAAGGTCGTTCCCACATGAAAAAGGCTAGTTGTTCTCTCAAGGACCCGACAACGTCGTGCCACACACACACACGGGGAGTCATGGAGGACCACTAATGGGTGGGACACTACTCCAACAAGCAAGGAAACTTTGAGACCAATGAACGCACTATACCACACAGTTGGAGTAATCAGGCATCCCCCAAGAGGGAATACCTACAGCAGTTGCTGTAAATTACATTCGACCAGAGTTATTAGAAAGAAAAACAATAACATCGTATCCTTTTCAACAAAGGAATACTGAGACAATTAAACACAGGGGTGTTTTCGAATAATGGACCCGATTTCAAAGCACTCTCTTTTAAAATCGGGTCCATTATTTTGAAACACCTGAATTTATATCAGTATCACTTCCACACTCGTAAGTTCCACCAGCTCATTGAAAAGCCTGAATAATCCTCGCCATCTTTCATTTGGTTTATAATCACATAAAAGCGTCCACGAGAGATAAGCAGAAACACATAAACATTTAACATTATAATGTCACAAAGCCGAGGAAAATGATGTTTATTAAAGTATTAATTAAGAGGACTTATAAGCTGGAGTCTACTCTGCCTACAGTATACAAGGTATTAAGTGAACATTTACATGACTTTACTTAATACTTACTAATAATTACCTGTGTTCCGTACATCAGTAATGGAAATAAACATAAGTAATTAGAATTACGAGTAGATTATGTATCAGTGACACCGTGTGTGTCCTAAATAGATCAGCAGAGAGAGAGAGAGAGAGAGAGAGAGAGAGAGAGAGAGAGATAGAGAGAGAGAGAGAGAGAGAGAGAGAGAGAGAGAGAGAGAGAGAGATACAACTGAAGATAAGCAATTGTTCTGTTTCTATTATTTAACGAGTGCTTATCTATCTATGTATCTATCTATGTATCTATATATATATATATATATATATATATATATATATAGATATATAGATATATATATAGATATATATATATATATATATATATATATATATATATATATATATATATATATATATATATATATATATATATATATATATATATATATATATATATATATATATATATATAAATATATATATATATATAAATATATATATACATAATATGTATATTTATATAAATATATAAATAAATATATATACATATACACATATATATGTAAATAAATATAAATATACATATATATATATATATATATATATATATAGAAATATATAAATAAATATATATATATATATATATATATATATATATATTATGCAATAATCACGAACAAGCGACACAAGATGCAAAATAACCACGGGGGGGGGGGGTTGAATGATAGCTGTAGGCCTTTCGTGTTTCAATCAACACGTCATCAGAAGCTTGCAATGTTGCAGAAACTGCTGGTGTCCAGCTAGATCCGTGCAAGTGTTCGGTCGTTTTGTCTTTATTTTGTATTTCTCGATTATTAGATTGTTCTTCTTTAAATGTTTTAAAGAGTACATAAACTGCATAAAGAGTACATACTGCATAAAGAGTACATAAACTGCATAAAGAGTACATAAAGTGCATAAAGAGTACATAAACTGCATAAAGAGTACATAAAGTGCATAAAGAGTACATACTGCATAAAGAGTACATAAACTGCATAAAGAGTACATAAAGTGCATAAAGAGTACATAAACTGCATAAAGAGTACATAAACTGCATAAAGAGTACATAAACTGCATAAAGAGTACATAAACTGCATAAAGAGTACATAAAGTGCATAAAGAGTACATAAAGTGCATAAAGAGTACATAAAGTGCATAAAGAGTACATAAACTGCATAAAGAGTACATAAAGTGCATAAAGAGTGCATAAACTGCATAAAGAGTACATACTGCATAAAGAGTACATAAACTGCATAAAGAGTACATAAACTGCATAAAGAGTACATAAAGTGCATAAAGAGTACATAAACTGCATAAAGAGTACATAAAGTGCATAAAGAGTACATAAACTGCATAAAGAGTACATAAAGTGCATAAAGAGTGCATAAACTGCATAAAGAGTACATACTGCATAAAGAGTACATAAACTGCATAAAGAGTACATAAACTGCATAAAGAGTACATAAAGTGCATAAAGAGTACATAAACTGCATAAAGAGTACATAAACTGCATAAAGAGTACATAAAGTGCATAAAGAGTACATAAACTGCATAAAGAGTACATAAACTGCATAAAGAGTACATAAAGTGCATAAAGAGTACATAAACTGCATAAAGAGTACATAAAGTGCATAAAGAGTACATAAAGTGCATAAAGAGTGCATAAACTGCATAAAGAGTACATACTGCATAAAGAGTACATAAACTGCATAAAGAGTACATAAACTGCATAAAGAGTACATAAAGTGCATAAAGAGTACATAAACTGCATAAAGAGTACATAAACTGCATAAAGAGTACATAAAGTGCATAAAGAGTACATAAACTGCATAAAGAGTACATAAACTGCATAAAGAGTACATAAAGTGCATAAAGAGTACATAAACTGCATAAAGAGTACATAAACTGCATAAAGAGTACATACTGCATAAAGAGTACATAAACTGCATAAAGAGTACATAAACTGCATAAAGAGTACATAAACTGCATAAAGAGTACATAAACTGCATAAAGAGTACATAAAGTACATAAAGAGTACATAAAGTGCATAAAGAGTACATAAACTGCATAAAGAGTACATAAAGAAAATTTCTTAGTTGGTGCAACAGAGGTAACAACAGGAGACAGTTGGTGCAACAGAGGTAACAACAGGAGACAGTTGGTGCAACAGAGGTAACAACTGGAGACAGTTGGTGCAACAGAGGTAACAACTGGAGACAGTTGGTGCAACAGAGGTAACAACAGGAGACAGTTGGTGCAACAGAGGTAACAACTGGAGACAGTTGGTGCAACAGAGGTAACAACTGAAGACAGTTGGTGCAACAGAGGTAGCAACAGGAGACAGTTGGTGCAACAGAGGTAACAACAGGAGACAGTTGGTGCAACAGAGGTAACAACAGGAGACAGTTGGTGCAACAGAGGTAGCAACAGGAGACAGTTGGTGCAACAGAGGTAGCAACAGGAGACAGTTGGTGCAACAGAGGTAACAACTGGAGACAGTTGGTGCAACAGAGGTAGCAACAGGAGACAGTTGGTGCAACAGAGGTAACAACAGGAGACAGTTGGTGCAACAGAGGTAACAACAGGAGACAGTTGGTGCAACAGAGGTAACAACAGGAGACAGTTGGTGCAACAGAGGTAACAACAGGAGACAGTTGGTGCAACAGAAGTAACAACAGGAGACAGTTGGTGCAACAGAGGTAACAACAGGAGACAGTTGGTGCAACAGAAGTAACAACAGGAGACAGTTGGTGCAACAGAAGTAACAACAGGAGACAGTTGGTGCAACAGAGGTAACAACTGGAGACAGTTGGTGCAACAGAGGTAACAACAGGAGACAGTTGGTGCAACAGAGGTAACAACAGGAGACAGTTGGTGCAACAGAGGTAACAACAGGAGACAGTTTGTGACACACACACACACACACATACACACACAGTTGGTGCACACACACACACACACACAGTTGGTGCACACACACACACACACACACACACACACACACATACACACACACACACATACACACACACACACACACACAGACACACACACACACACACACACACACACACACACACACACACACACACACACACACACACACACATACGCAGACACACACACACACACACACACGCACACACACACACACACACACACACACACACACACACACACACACATACGCAGACAGACAGACAGACAAACAAACACACACACACACACACACACTGTTGCAACCCCTGAATGGGTTACAATGATTATTATGTATATATAATGTATATTACCTTTTCATATAATTTTATATTGCTTATATTTGCGATAATAGCTAAATCGTAAATGTATGACTTTATATTATTATTTGACTGTTATATTGTTATTTAGCTTATGTTGTTAGGATGTATATAAAATGTGCTCAGTTAGTCTTGATTGTCAAACTACTGTAATTATCGCTTGTCGCTCGTTATACTGCCGGCTTCTGAGCTGCAGTTGTCCACGTAGCTATCACGTGATCGAGGGGGGGGTCCTCACCTCTCGTGAAATGTCCTCACCTCTCGTGAAGTAGTCAGTCTGCTGGAGACTCGCTTGGTTGGACAGATTGTCTGGTTGGACAGATTGTCTGTCTCATTATTCTTGTTAGTTCTGTAGAACTTTGTTCACAGAACATTGTATAGACTTAGTGATTTTCGACGTTGTACTGAGGTTGTGTGTCACATAGACACTCTGAACATCTCAGGTCCTTAGCTATAGCTTCTGACCTAATTTTGTACTGGTTTCTGTGTATTGTCACAGTCGCGTTTTTCCTATGCTGAACAAAGATTCAGTATTATGGGAGTTTTGTAACTTTTGTGGAGGATCTGCTGATGGTCCCTACTTAGTGTCGTTATATTATTTCCCAGTTCCTGATTCTGTGTCGCAGTCGCTTGATATTGCATTGCTATTGGGCTTAGCATTCTTTGTTGTTCAAGCAGACTGTTCGGGTTGCCAGTCGGTCAAGAAGTTAGTTTATTTGAGGACTTTGTCAGTCACTTGTTTAAGTCTTATTCGAGTCTTGAGACATAGCTAACTACTTAAGAGCACTTACACGCATACACACACTTGTACATATTTGTAATATCTTATTAAATGTTAATGTACCTGACGGTACTTAAGAATTATAAATGTGATATGTGCTTTCAGCACAATAATATTGAACTCGAGAGATTGATTTTATTTTGATTGCTGTAATTAATTTAATTTGATAATATACCTCTAGACAACTTACTACTTAATAAATTTATTAAATTTTAATTTCTCTAGTTAGTAGCCTACCAGTTGTAATCCTAAAGCACTATTGAACCATACTGAATTTTAATGGATAATTGGACAAGGATACTGACTACTTGTTACGAAAACCCAGTAACAGGCTGGATGCTAGAAGGGCAGTCCTTTCTAGTATTCACTGGAGATCTCTAAGCTTTTAGAATCGCGTTTTTTGTAACAAATGGGGGCCTGTCCGGGATGCTCTTGATCCAAGGTGTTGGAGAAATTGTCCAGTTTGACATACTAGTAACTCTATGATCAAACACTTTGAGTACTTTCCTAATCTGAAGACTTTGAGTTTAGTCTTGTACAACATACCAGGTGGATGTATGTACCTGACTGAGTCTCTTGATCCAAGGAGATGGAAATACTGTTTATGAGTTCTAGCTCTAAGACAACCAACACTAAAATTCCTATTAGGATTATAGTTTCCCATAATCACTCTCTCGTAGTACAATTATTTTTGTGATGTATGCCAAAGTGAAACAGTTAATTGATACTCTGACTTTGTCTGAGTTAAGTACATTAAAACTTCAGACGTGTTGGCAAGTAGCCAAGTATCTCGGTGTGACGTATAACAGGAATTACACCGCAGAAACTGTCAGAGCATTAATTAAAGATATATTGTTTCCTGCTCATACAGAGATGTCTGATTATGATTCAGATTCAGAAAGCCTAGTGTCACAATTAGGAAGTATGACTCTATTTGAAGTTGAAGAAAGAGCAACTAGAGCAGAAGTGAGCCTAGTGTCTGAGCCTAGTGTAGCTCAGTTCTCGCTCGCTCCTTCCTTCACTGACACTATAGTACAGAGTATAGCTGGTAGTATGACACAGCCTAATACTAGTACAGTGTATACTACACCTGTATTTACTTATCCTAGACCAGATCTAGACACTCTAGAGACGGCTGGACCAAGTGTCCGACCTAAGGACCGTCCAGACCATGTTAATTTCCCTACTCCTCCATTACCCACTGGTCCTATCTCTCAGGAACAGTTTGAGAGGTTTGAACGCCTCATTATGTTGCAGACTGCACAAATAGAGGCACAGAGGAGATTGAACGAAGAAGATTTCCAAAGAGAAAATGTTCGTCTGTTAAGACAACAGACTGATAGATCACAGGACACATTTAATGTGCAGAAAGCTGCATCCATGGTTCCTAAGTTTTTTGAAAGTGACTTAGACACATATTTTGATGTGTTTGAGAACCAGGCTCGTGCTATGAACTGGCCACGTAAGCACTGGGCAACATTGCTTCATACTGCTTTGACGGGAAGAGCTCAAACTTGTACTGCTGCTTTACCATTTGCCAAGTACATTAGTTATGACGCTGTCAAACAAACTATTCTAGAGACATATAACTTGTTACCTGTAAGTTATCAAAGAGCATTTCGTACGTTACAACGACGACAAGATCAAACTTGTGTAGAGTTTGCTCGTGAGAAAAAAGTTGCATTTGAGAGGTGGTGTAGAGCTGCTAAGTGTACCAACTACGACAGCCTTGTTCAGTTGTTACTACACGAAGAGTTTAACAACTGTATGTCTGCTGACATACAAGAATATCTGATCGATCATACTACCTCAGATATTCTGGAAACTGCAGCATTAGCAGACAATTACGAGATTTCTCACAAACTTGTACGTACTAAAACACAAAGAAACAAGGTAACTAAAAATTGTCCTAGAAGTTGGCAACCTAAATCAGCTGCTCATTGCCGGCCTGATGTACCTGCTACTGTAACTTCTCGTACCTTTACCAGGAAAACTCACAATCCTGAATCTGTCTCTGTGGCTAGACAGAAATCTGGTATCGAGAAGAAGAAAGTTAAATGTACCTATTGTAACAGAAAAGGACATACTAGAGAGTATTGCTATAAGTTAGAAAGAGATACGAGATACAGTCGTGCGGCTGGCGCCCCCACTCAAGTCGTATCCTCTTCCGAGCAACAAAGGCACCAAAATCCTAGCAATACCTCTGATCCTACTGTTTTAGATAATGTTACTCAGGATAGATGACTAGCGTCAGAAAGTGTATCTGACGAAAAGATTCGTTCAGCGATGAGTCCTTACTTTTCGAGAGATAAAGTAGGATTTGACGAATCACATCTAACTGAGATAATTTCTTTCAGAGACACTGGCAGTTATCTCACGTTATTAAGAGAAGATGTACTGCCCATAACTGACGATACCTATTGCAAGATAGATGTATTGTTAGAAGCCTATGGAGGGGCTGTTATAAAAGTGCCTCTGCACAAAGTTTATATTGAAACAAGCTATTATACTGGTTATATTTCAGTGGGTATATCCAGTGGTGTATTTCCCATCAGGTCAGTGGACTTGTTGATAGGGAACGATATCCTTCATGCTGGTATATGTAAAGAACCACTTGTGATTGATAATAACACTGATGATAATTATGCCATTGAAGCTTGTAGAGAGAAACCTATTTTATTTCCTCTCAGCGCAATTACTAGAGCTATGTCAAAGATTCAACAACCATCCTTGTCTCCTGTTGAGTTAGTGGATGACAATGATTTGGGGTTGAATATGTTGTTTAGTGACGCTCTGCGCCCAGGATCATTAACACTGACTCCCCCCGGTCATCAACCTAGTCAGGACACAACTGACGTTAAATTTCTAACTCATGATGATTTAATCAAGGATCAGTTTGTTGATCAGTCACTGGAAAGACTGAGAGATATAGCAGTTACTGAGAGTGAAGCAAAGGATCTCGATAATTGTTACTATTATAGTAACGGTGTACTGATGGAGAAAAATACATGTAAGTTGTCAGCTGATAGTGTTTCCACCACAGTCAAGAATCTAGTTGTGTTACCAGTTACATTTCGTGAACAAGCCATTGATTTTGCTCACAATAGTCCCATAGGAGGACATTTGGGTGTCAAGAAGACACTCGGTAAACTGGCAAAACATTTTACTTGGCCAAAGATGAAGGAAACAGTAGCTGATCATGTGCGACATTGCCACGTGTGTCAAGTGACAGGCAAGCCAGCGCACACACCTCCACCTGCGCCTCTCACTATGAGCTCTAGTAGCAAAGTTCAGTTCACCTGGACTAGACATTGTTCAGACTCGTTCAAAAGGTTGAAGCGCAAGCTGCTTTCCTCTGCTCCTGTGTTGAAGAGTCCTAATTTCAATCTTTGCCTCCTCTTACTCTTTTTACATATAGATGCGAGTTGCTATGCAGTGGGTGCTGTGCTGCTCCAACAGTCAACATCCACTGATATTCTCCATCCTATATGTTACTATTCATCTAAGCTTAAACGACACCAGAAAAATTATGCCACTATTGAGAAAGAGGCTCTAGCTCTTGTGGTGTCCTTGGAACATTTTGACGTGTATTTGGGCACTTCCCCATTTAAAATTAACGTTTTTTCTGACCACAATCCACTCACTTATATAAATACTATGAAAAGTAAAAATGCTAGGATCATGAGGTGGGCCCTCAGAATCCAACCTTATTCTATTAGTATAAAACACATAAGTGGTCATTGTAATGTAATTGCCGACGCTCTGTCTCGTCCTTAATAATTATCAGTTACATTAAATTAACGTAATTTTATGCCCAAATACCTTTTGTTACTTGCTATGTCAAATTCAGTAAAGTAACTTAATCCCTCCAGCCCATATTAACTATATATACTCATGTCATGTCTAATTATTATATTTATATATTCACAGTAATGTTGTGTGAGGAGGAGACAAGCTGAGTGTTGAGTGAGTAGTGTGGTGCGGGTGATGTACTGCGTGACGCAACACTGTCCTGCCGCAGACCCCCCCCCTCACTACACACCTTAAGCTGTTTCATACTCAGATGTTCATACTGCCTCGCATTCCACAACCACTACTTAAGAGTGGAATGCAGTCTCCTCTACTATGATCGAGCCTCAACGTGCCCTCCTTGTCAGCGCTATCCTGTCTCTACACTGATGTATATAACCACGAGTATGCAGAAATACGATACTGTGTACTGCCCTAGTTAGGGGCATATCCTAGTGACGGACGCTGTGAAATTGTAGAAGTGCTTGGCACAAGAGAGACTCGAATTAATATTTATTTTGATAATATTGATATGAGTAACCAGAAATAATGTGATAGACATTCATGCAACTCCTAGTGCGACCCTCTGTCGTGTTGGGGGGGGGGGGTGTTGCAACCCCTGAATGGGTTACAATGATTATTATGTATATATGTAATGTATATTATCTTTTCATATAATTTTATATTGCTTATATTTGCGATAATAGCTAAATCGTAAATGTATGACTTTATATTATTATTTGACTGTTATATTCTTATTTAGCTTATGCTGTTAGGATGTATATTAACATCAGAACATAAGAATGTAGGAACACTGCAGAAGGCCTACTGGCCCATGCGAGGCAGGTCCTTATCAAAACGACCTCAACCTAAAGCTACCCAAGAAATAACTCCCGTACCCACTGACACCAATCAAACCCAGCCCCTTCCACTCATATATTTGTCCAGTCTCTTTTTAAGGCTATACAAGGTCCTAGCTTCTATCAACCTACTCAGAAGATTGTTCTACGCATCCACAATTCTGTTCGAAATCCAGTACTTACCTATGTCCTTTCTAAATCTAAATTTATCCAACTTAAATCCATTATTTCTGGTTCTTACCTGGTTCGACACCCTCAGTACTTTATTAATATCTCCCTTGTTTATGCCCGTCATCCACTTATACACTTCAATGATATCTCCCCTCATTCTACGCCTCTCCAGAGAGTGGAGATTTAAGGCTTTAAGTCTATCTTCATACGGGAGGTTCCTTACACAGTAAATCATTTTAGTCATTCTTCTCTGTATGTTCTCTAATGAGTCTATATCCATCCTGTAGTAAGGGGACCAAAACTGAGCAGCATAATCTAAATGAGGCCTCACTAGTGATGTATAGAGCTGTAAAATAACTTTTGGACTTCTGTTACTTATACTTCTTGAGATAAATCCAAGTAATCTGTTGGCCTTGTTGCGCACACTGAGGCACTGCTGTCTTGGCTTTAGATTTCTGCTTACCATGACTCCCAAGTCTTTTTCACATTCTGTATGATCAAGCTCTACTTCACCTAGATTATAGCTTCGAGGGTTATTTTCATTACCAAGGGCAAGTACCTTACACTTATCCACATTGAACTTCATCTGCCATTTTTCAGACCAAGACATTAATTTGTCCAAATCGTCCTGGAGTTCATTGATATCCTCCTCAGAGTGAATTATACGGCCTATCTTTGTATCATCAGCAAACTTACTCATGTCACTAGTAATCCCTTCATCAAGGTCATTAATGTAAATTATGAACAAGAGAGGGCCTAAAACTGATCCTTGTGGAACGCCACTAGTGACTAATCCCCATTCAGATTTCACTCCATTAATGGTAACTCTCTGCTTTCTATTGGTAAGCCATGCCTCAATCCATGCTAGAACTTTACCTCCTATACCATGAGCTGCCACTTTTCTTAAGAGTCTCTTGTGAGGTACTCTATCGAAGGCTTTACTAAAATCCAAATAAACAATATCATATTCCTTATCACTGTCAACTGCCTCAAATGTTCTATTGAAGAACGTCAGTAAGTTTGTCAGGCAGGAACGACCTCTCGTGAATCCATGCTGAGATTCATTTATCAAGTTATGCTCTTCAAGGTGACTTCTGATAATGTCAGCTATAATTGATTCTAATAACTTGCCCACTATAGATGTCAGGCTTATTGGACGGTAATTTGAAGGAGTGGACTTATCCCCTGATTTGAATATAGGAACCACATTAGCCATCTTCCACATCTCTGGCACAACACTGGTAAGGATGGACGCATTGAATACACTCGTTAATGGCTGACTAAGCTCCATCTTGCATTCCTTAAGTACCCTTGAAAACAACTCATCGGGTCCCGGGGACTTATTTTGTTTCAGTTTGTCTATCTGTTTAATAACCATGTCCCTCGTGACAGTAATATTAGTTAACTTAAATTCATCAGGAACTAAATAATTGTTAATTACTGGAATCTCATTTACATCTTCCTGTGTAAAAACTGACAAAAAATAGTCATTAAATAAGGAACACATTTCCAGTTCATTATCCGTCAGCTGTCCATTCCCAGATTTCAGAGGTCCTACTTTTTCCTTCACCTTCGTCCTATACACTTGAAAGAACCCCTTTGGATTAGTCTTTGATTCATTAGCAACTCTAATTTCATAGTCACGTTTAGCCTTTCTAATCGCCTTTTTTACTTCTCTTTTAAGCTGAACATATTGGTCAGTAAGGTTAACCTCTCCTCTTCTGATGCGCCTATAAATTCCCCTTTTCTCCCCTAATAGATGCTTTAGCCTCCTGTTAACCCATTTGGGATCGTTATTATTAGACCTAATTTCTCTCTGGGGAATGTATATACTCTGGGCACTGTGTACATTATTAAGAAAACAATCATAAAAGCAGATCCCTTCATATTCATAAGTATGATTATCGTCAATAAAATCATTAGCTAGATAACCCCAATCAAGATTAGACAGATGTTCCCTAAGTCCATTATAATCGGCAGAACGAAAATCAGGGATTTTTACTGTATTATCATTATTCTTGCATTCCCAATTAATGCTAAAGGTGATGGATTTGTGATCACTTGCGCCAAGCTCTTCAGTGATCTCCAGATTATTCACGAGTGTTTCCTTATTTGACAAGACTAGGTCTAGCAAATTATTACCCCTGGTAGGCTCAGTTACACTCTGTTTCAGAAAACAGTCCTGAACTGTTTCCATGAAGTCACTGGACTCTAGATTACCTGTCAAAGAATTCCAGTCAATTTGGCTAAAGTTAAAGTCCCCTACTATGACTACGTTACTGTGTCCAGAAGCCCTAACAATTTCGTCCCAAAGAAGTCTCCCTCTATCGTGATCCAAGCCTGGAGGTCGGTATATTACACCTAGAATTAGTTTTTCTTGACCCTCCACGAACTCTACCCAAACAGACTCTGTTACTGCTCCATCTATTTTTATACCTGTTTTTATGCAACAATTAATATTTTCTCGAACATACAATGCAACTCCTCCCCCCTTCCCATTACATCTATCCACATTGAATAACTTAAATCCCTGAATATTACACTCAGCAGTCATATCCCGACTCTTTAAATCATACCACGTTTCAGTTAATGCAATGATATCAAAGTTCCCAGCACATGCTACCAAACGTAGTTCATTAATTTTATTTCTTGCACTTCGACTGTTAGCATAAAATACCATCATATGTTTTTTCTTCTGCACATTTTTCCTATTCATCTTTGTTTTTACACAATTTCTGAAATTATCATTACCCAGAGTTACTCCATGACAGTTACTATTAAGATTCTTAATATCAGAGCATAAGTCAATATATCCATACTCATTATTAATCATTTCTAAACCCATACCTCTAACTAATCCTAGTTTAAAGTCCTAACAACCCCCTCAACTGAGTTAGCAAGAAAACCCACACCTGCCCTGGATAAGTGAACCCCATCCCTGGCATACATGTCATTTCGGCCATAGAAGTTGTCCCAGTTGTCAATGAATGGTACTGCATTATCCTTACAGTGTTTATCCAGCCAACAATTAATACCAATTGCTCTGGACAACCATTCATTACCAACACCTCTTCTTGGCAAAATGCCACATATAACAGGGCGCCCCCCCTTCTTCCTAATCATGTCTATAGCTGTCCTGAACTTTCTAACTAAATCCTCACTTCTACGCTTGCCTACATCATTGCCTCCAGCACTGAGGCAAATAATAGGATTGATCCCATTACCGTTCATGATGTTGTCAAGCCGGCTAACAATGTCCTCCATCCCAGCCCCAGGAAAGCATACCCTTTGTCTCCTACTCCTGTCCTTCAAGCAGAATGCCCTATCCATGTATCTAACCTGGCTATCCCCAACAACAACAATATTCTTACCTTCCTTGTTGTCGTTCGTCGTGACGATCCCAGTAGTAGACTCACATTCGTCGGGTAGCACCGAGAATGCGTTGGAGGTTTCCACGGGAGTTTCCACAGCAGTCTCTTTCTTCTTCATCGTTTCTGGCTTTCCATTCGTCTTCTTGATCGTCAACTTCGTCGTCCCCTGCTGTCCAGCCACTGACCACGATCCCTTCTTGACCTGAGGACTCGAAACAGGAGGACTACTACGAATCCTCTTGTTTTCCTCGGTCAATCGCCGTATCTCCATCTTCGCTGCCCTCAATTCTTCCTTAAGTTGCTGGTAAAGTTGCTCGATGGAGGGCATCTTGGTTCAGTCCACGGGAGCAAACAAGACACTTCTTCACAGAGTTAAGTATAGGTCAGCACTCAAAGTACAGGTCACCACTCAAGAGCACACAAACAGGTCTTCACAGAGCTAAGTACACGTCACCACTGAGCTAAGTACACGTCACCACTGGGCAACGTTTCACTTTCCAGGAATTTTGTCAAGCTGATACTTACTGCTTAATAAATTTATTAAATTTTAATTTCTCTAGTTAGTAGCCTACCAGTTATAATCCTGAAGCACTATTGAATAATACTGATTTATAATGGATAATTGGACCAGGATACTGACTACTTGTTACGAAAACCCAGTAACAGGCTGGATGCTAGAAGGGCAGTCCTTTCTAGTATTCACTGGAGATCTCTAAGCTTTTAGAATTGCGTTTTTTGTAACACACACACACAGACACACACACACACACTCACAGACACACACACACACACACACACACACACACACACACACACACACTCACAGACACACACACACACACACACACACACACACACACACACACACACACACACACACACACACACACACACACACTCACAGACACACACACACTCACACACACACACACACACACACACACACACACACACACACACACACACACACACACACACACACACTCACACACACACTCTCACACACACACTCACAGACACACACACACTCACAGACACACACACACTCACACACACACACACACACACACACACACACACACACACACACACACACACACACACACACACACACACACACACACACTCACACACACACACACACACACACACTCACACACACAGTTTCACCCCTGAAGGGAATTGAATGCCAAACTATGGTAGTTATTTTGATTAATGCAAGTTGATGGGCCGAGCATAATAAACTTTACCCTCTTTCCTCTCTCTCTCTCTGTGTCTGTCTGTCTGTCTGTCTGTCTGTCTGTCTGTCTGTCTGTCTGTCTGTTTCTCTCTCTCTCTCTCTCTCTCTCTCTCTCTCTCTCTCTCTCTCTCTTATGTTCCCGTCTCGTCTCCTAATATTTTTCCCGTTATTTCCTCGTCCCTCACTTCTTTCCTTCCCTACCCTCTTCCGTGTCCCCCCTCAACTTCACCCCGTCTCCCCCTCCACCCTCAGCTTC
>NW_027199932.1:0-26323 GCF_038502225.1 Cherax quadricarinatus | reverse complement strand
GCTGGCTGGGAGGCATGCCACACCCGCACATAGGAAAAGCAAACTTATGACGATATTTCAGTCCAACTTGGACCATTAAGTAGTATGTGACTAGTTAGTGGTCCAAGTCAGGCTGAAATGTCGTCTTAAGTTTCTTTCTCCTATGTGCGGATTATTTGTGTAAATGTTAACTTTTCCTCTCCATATAAAAGGAGCACAATGAAGAAGTGACCTAACATGGACCTTAAAGTCTATTACAATGCTCATCTGTTCCTAGTCGCAACCTTCCCTCTGGTTCCAGTAATAAAAATCGCCTATTACTCGATTTTCTTTCTTAAAAAGTGCCCTGAATGAAAATGTAGAATATAACCTTAGTGTGTCTGTGCCTAGCATTAGGAATAATATTAGGAGAGAAGTAAATAATGAAACTGAATGTTGTAGGAGTGCAATTAGAAGCCGGAGTAGCTCTATAACCAATTATGGTAACATGAACGTGGATAAGTACGTTTATGGAGCAACTTGTAACGAACAGACTAATTGATGTTGCATTAGCAAGGCTTGGTTACAAATACTTCTGATAGTTTGGCAGACACACAGGTGATGATCATATCAAATTCGTATGTGGCCAGCCCTATGGTCACTATCTTGAACACTATGTGCTTAATTATTCACTTACTGAGGTATATGGAGATAGTATAATAACGTTTGTGATTAGTCAAGATATCTTATTAATGAAAATAAGATACCAGGCATATTAAGCAAATTTCTTAAATCCGATCGCAACAGATAAGTGAATTGTAGATATAAATCCACATGGGCTCCTGTGATCCCTTTTGGAGCCTAGTTCTTAGGCTTTTGGTGTATCCATATGCTCTAGCGGTACCGTCCACAAAATTTACCATATCACTTTTTTAATGACTCGAAAACGAAAATTAAATTCTAGAGTATGTACTGGAACCAAAATAAATTATAATACTTGCTTTGTGATTGAACACGTAAATCAAACTGAGTCCACTATTTTGTATTTTTTGCAGTTTTTTCCAGTATCTCATTAAACTTTTATTTTTTTATTTGCAATACTCATTTGAAAATGTCATTAAGGGATTTCTAAAACTGATGTCATTAAAAGATACAAATGTTTCAAGTAATTTATTCCAGTAGTAGCTGGGACGAATGACGGCGGCGGTGCTGGACGAGGTCAAGACAAGATGATGCCAGAAGCTTTACTTTCCGTAGCCTGAAATAATGATATATTTTGTTACAGTGTGGTCACGTTGTAATCCAGGGCCTTGTTCATATAATCAATAAAATGTGAACGAAAAACGTTAATCTAACTCAGTTCACCGTACACACCTAAGCCAAGTCCACCTAATCCACCTTTGCCAAATCCGCCGAATCCACCACCTTTGCCAAATTCGTTGAATCCACCACCTTTGCCGAATCCAAGCTGTCCGCCCTGGCCAAATGCCCCATGGCTTCCTGTAAACAAACATAATAACTAATATTAAAACATCTTTCATGTAAGTGTATATTCAAGACATTGTTACATTTGTCATAAAAAACACAAACATGTGTTGATGACTTACCGTGGCTCTTACTCAGTATAAACGTGTGTCCTCCTTGTCCACCTATGGAATGATAAATAATATTATTAACATCTTTATATATGCTTAGACTAAGAGTATACCGAAATATTTGTATAAGTAGGAAATACAGCCAAAATACTTAATGCTCACCATATCCTCCATTAAATCCTCCACCATAGCCTCCCAAGCCACTAAAACCATTCGAACCACCATAGCCGCCATATCCACCAAGGCCGCCGATACCTCCAAGGCCACCAAGACCACCGAGACCACCTAGGCCTCCATAGCCACCATGACCGCCGTAGCCCCCAAGACCACCAATAAGTCCACCGTAAGAAACACCAGCCATCACGACCAACACCACCGTCACTGAAAAGGAACGCTGGGGCGAGAAGAGTTTTGATAATACTCCAAATAACTCATATGATATAATTTATGATTGTTCAGCAATTTCAAAACAACTTCTCTCAAAATGTAAACTCGTACCATGACTGTAGGAGCTGAGCTGGACAATGTGATGAGCGTGGTTGTCCAGGACTTTATATAAGACAAGTGACTCCACCCTCCCACAGTAACCTTCAGTACTTGGACCTCTTATTCATGCCTGAAAATGGTGGCCCGGTGGCCTGGTGGCTAAAGCTCCCGCTTCACACACGGAGGGCCCGGGTTCGATTCCCGGCGGGTGGAAACATTTCGACACGTTTCCTTACACCTGTTGTCCTGTTCACCTAGCAGCAAATAGGTACCTGGGTGTTAGTCGACTGGTGTGGGTCGCATCCTGGGGGACAAGATTAAGGACCCCAATGGAAATAAGTTAGACAGTCCTCGATGACGCACTGACTTTCTTGGGTTATCCTGGGTGGCTAACCCCCCGGGGTTAAAAATCCGAACGAAATCTTATCTTATCTTATCTTAGACTTTCAATTAATTGGCAAATTTATCCTGAATGTTAAAATAAGAAAAAAGTGTTAAGGTGAAGGAAGCAGCAGAAAATGTTTAACGTAACTTTTATATTCTTTCGTAGAACTTCAAATTAAGTTTAGTGTTTTTTTAAGAGAAACAAGTGACAGGGAGAGGAAAGTTTAATTTTCGTCCCTTATACATTGGAGAGATTATTTAGTTCTTTCTTTGTTCATCGAAACTTTTCTTATTACATCTAAGCATTAATAATATTATGCGTTTGCACTATAACAAAAACAATATTTTCCATTTAAAGAAAACTCAAATCTGACACTTATGACTGCAAAATAAAATAATTTTGTTACCTAATAAAGGATTTGCTTGTAATAATTCTTTCACTTAAAGATTACATTCATAATAAATTATTAGCTATATTACTGTATAATTTCTCATGCTAATGAACACATACAAAAAGTATTCCCATTTGCCCCCTTGGGGCGGGGATGGCAGACCAGAGAGGCCTAGCTTGTGGCTAGGCCTGGGGACAGTTGGTCATAGCAGCTTTTAAGTTTCCGGCTAATCTTTAATAATAATAATAATAAAGTATTCATAGCAGCTTTTAAGTTTCCCACTTGACCCATGAACAAAACCGCTATAGTGTAACGCTTCCGGCCACGCCCAAAAATAGCTGCAAGGCTCTCGTGGGAATGGTAGAGGAGCCTGATGCAATCACACAAGGGCAAGGTTAGCATATGGCGTGAAACAATCATAGAAGCACTCTTGTGGCAGTTACACAAGTGCAAGGCTAGTAGGTGTCTTGAAACAATGATAGAGGTGAACCTGGTGTACTCACACAAGGGCAAGACTCTAGAATATGCCGTTATTGAATGACTGTCTTGTATCTCATGTACTTACACAAGGGCAAGGATAAAATGTCATGAAACATTGACAAACGTAATCTGGTATTCACACAAGGACAATGATAGACCACATCTTCAAACAATCATAGAAATATAGTTCGAAAAGTTACACAGGGCACGGCTAAAACGTAAAAATATATCTTTAGCAACATGTAAAAAATACTCAGATTGATACTGTACGACAGTGGGTGTTCACAAACTTCAGCAGTATGAAGACCATTTTGGAACCTCAAAATACTTCACAGATCTCCGAGTACTAATAATTATATATTAGGAGTCAATAACTGAGATAACACAGTGACAAAAAAAAAAGCACTTGACTTGTATGATGTAAACAGTTTAGGAAACCGACATGTTGAAGACTGAGACACTTGTGCAACATTTGGGAATCTTTATTAAGGAAACGTGTCGCCAGCCAGTGACTTCTTCAGTCTAATAGAGATAAACGAGGGACTTCAAGATGAAGATTGAGACACCTATGCAACATATGGGAATCTTTATTTAGGAAACGTTTCGCCACACAGTGGCTTCATCAGTCCAATACAAAGCAGAAAGGTGTAAGAAGAGAAGGAGTTCGAGGTAATCGGTCCCTCAGCCTGGAGTCGATGTGTTCAGTCCGTCAGTCTTGTAGAATGTACAGCATAGAGCCGTAGACGTGGCTTATATACTGTAGTCAGGTGAGGCGAAGCAGGAGAAGGCGGGGTCATAGTGGTACCATCCACTAGTCGAAGTAAGTCTTTGTCCAAAGGCTGGACAAGTTTGAAGAATTCTTTGTATCATGATCCCATGATGATGCAGTGTCTGACAGTTGTGATGACTTCAAGATGAAAAGTCAAACTACCTTATTATTAGCAAGGATATTATTATTATTATTATTATTATTATTATTATTATTATTATTATTATTATTATTATTATTATTATTATTATTATTATTATTATTATTATTATTATTATTATTATTATTATTATTGTTTACAGGAGGATACACCGTGCTGAGCAAGAGCCACAGTGAGACATCAACACTTGTTTCTCTTTTCACAACACTGTGTAAACATTAGCACTAATGGTGTTTCACCAGTCTGTCATATGAGTCACTTCTATGTTTACAGGAAGTGAAGGAGGATTTGGTAATCTGGGTGGATTAGGCAAATATAGAAAGGATGCATACAATGAATTTGTCCTGGGGGGGGACAAGGTGGATTTGCCAAACTTGGTTAGTGCTTTTTGTGTTATGCTTAGTGCTTTTAGTAATAATATGGAGATTAATCTTAAACAAATGTTATGTTACCACAGAGTAAACTCATTTAATAATTTCAAGCTACGGGAAGTAGCGAGTCTAGTTCCACTTTGTTGTAATGATGTCCGTCACCCTCTTCACTCCTCACTACTACTGAAATATATCTGATCTTGCCAGTTATCATTATTCATTACCCTATAAAATAATATAGGAATAATATTGAAAATAAGTACAAAGACTGAGATTAAAGCTACAGTGGAGGCGCCAGAAATTGTATTTTGACGGGGGAGGGCTTAGGGCGGCTGTCTGGCTGATAGTGGGGATAGATGATTTGTTTTGAAGTAGCCCTGTTAGCATTACTATTTTTATTGGGGCCTTTAGGACTAAGGGGAATTTTAGGGGATGAAGCCCCTCAAGCACCCCTGCTGGCGCCGCTCCTGTCAAAACGACTCATGCGTAAAAACCTGTCATGTAGCATCTCAATACCGCCCTGTTAAACTCGTTATTCCTTTCATCAATACTTTTTTTTGTACTCGCACCCTCACACCTCAGTCATAGAGTAGTCAGGAAGTGGAATATTCTAGCAAGTGATTTAGTGGAGGCAGGAACCATACATAGCTTTAAGACGAGGTATGATAAAGCTCATGGAGCAGGGAGAGAGAGGAACTAGTAGCGTTCAGTGAAGAGGCAATTAGGTCAGTACAATTAGGTGAGTACACACACACATACACACACACATACACACACACACACATACACACACACGCATGCACACACACACACACACACACACACACACACACACACACACACACACACACACACACACACACACACACACACACACACACACACACACACACACACACACACACACACACACACACACACACAAATGACCGTGAAGTATGTGAGGAACTCAACAAGAGATTCAAAGAAGTGTTCACAGAGGAGACAGAAGGGACTCCATAAAGACGGAGAGGTGGGGTACACCACCAAGTACTGGACACAGTACACACAACCGAGGAAGAAGTGAAGAGGCTTCTGAGTGAGCTAGATACCTCAAAGGCAATAGGGCCGGATAACATCTCTCCATGGGTCCTGAGAGAGGGAGCAGAGGTGCTATGTGTACCCCTAACAACAATATTCAGTACATCTATCGAAACAGAGAGATTGCCTGAGGCATGGAAGACAGCAAATGTAGTCCCAATCTTTAAAAAAGGAGACAAACATGAAACACTAAACAAGGTGGACAAAGACAGGATGTTCCAGAGATTGGACATAGCAACAAGGGGACACAGTTGGAAGTTGAAGACACAGATGAATCACAGGGATGTTAGGAAGTACTTCTTCAGCCACAGAGTAGTCAGGAAGTGGAATAGTTTGGGAAGCGATGTAGTGGAGGAAGGATCCATACATAGCTTTAAGCAGAGGTATGATAAAGCTCACGGTTCAGGGAGAGTGACCTAGTAGCGACCAGTGAAGAGGCGGGGCCAGGAGCTTTGAATCGACCCCTGCAACCTAAACTAGGTGAGTACAACTAGGTGAGTACACACACACACACACACACACACACACACACACACACACACACACACACACACACACACACACACACACACACACACACACACGATGCCAATATGCTAGAATCTGCATGAGTGTCATCTACTGAGGACGCGGTAAACCTGCAAAGGAGATATAAACCAAGTTTTCCGATGGTAAACGAAAAAAAATATGATGTTCAGTGAATACAAATTTCAGTTACTCTGATATGGACAACTTGAAAAATAAAACAAACTCTAACCACACATTAGAGAGAAAAAATAATATGAAGGACTTGGGAACATTAATGTCAGAGGAACTCACCTTCATGGATCACAACAGTGTCACTATTACATCGGTGAGGAAAATTATTGGATGGATAATGAGAATTTTCCAAACGATTGATGCCAAGCCACTGATGATCCTTTTTAAATCATTTGTTCTTTCTAGGCTGGAATATTGCTGCTCTACACTAACAGCTCCATTCAAAGCAAGTGAAATCGCAGACCTAGAGAATGTACAAAGAACCTTCACTGCACATAGAAGTTCCATGAAGCACCTTAATTACTGGGAACGTTTGGAGTCTCTTGACCTATTCTTCCTGGAACCCTGGAGAGAGAGTGAAGAAAGAGAGAGAGAGAGAGAGAGAGAGAGAGAGAGAGAGAGAGAGAGAGAGAGAGAGAGAGAGAGAGAGAGAGAGAGAGAGAGAGAGAGAGAGAGAGAGAGAGAGAGAGAGAGAGAGAGAGAGAGAGAGAGACAGACAGACAGACAGACACAGACAGACAGACAGACAGACAGACAGACATAGAGAGAGACATCATTATTTTCACTTGGGAAATCTTAGATGGACTGGTCCCAAATCTGCAAATAGAAATCACTCCCTACGAAAGCAAAAGTCTGGGAAGAGGGTGCAACATACCCCCAAATGAAAATCATATGTACGATAAGAGAAAACAAGTGCCTGGGGCCCAAGAATCTTCAGCAGCCTCCCGCTATGCATAAGGGAAATTAACAACAGACCCTTTGTTGCCTTCAAGAGGGAACTTGTCAGTTATCTAAAATCAATACCCGACCAGCCCGGTTTAGCTTCGTACCTTAAATTACTTACGGCTAGCAGAAACAGCTTGATTGATCAGACCCTGATCCACCGGGAGACCCGATCAAAGTCTGGGCCGTAGGGGTGTTGACCCTCGGGAACACATCCAGGCAGACTCCAGGTGTAAAACACCGAGGTATGGTGATTCAAACACGAGGAAACACATTCAGCGTCATTCTTTCCACCGGTGTCTTGCTGAAGGGCACTCCGAACGATGACATCCTCTCCTTTATATAGTACATGCACCAAGGGAACAGAAGGTACTGATGGTTCTAAGATTTAATTGCTTTCCTATGATCTGCAGCACCACCCTATCGAAAATACTATCATCCATATTTTAAGAAAAGAGGATAAATAAGTATACAAGATATGATGTAGGGCGAAATGACAGTAGTTTGTTGGATTATGTATTGGTAGATAAAAGACTGTTGAGTAGACTTCAGGATGTACATGTTTATAGAGGGGCCACAGATATATCAGATCACTTTCTAGTTGTAGCTACACTGAGAGTAAAAGGTAGATGGGATACAAGGAGAATAGAAGCATCAGGGAAGAGAGAGGTGAAGGTTTATAAACTAAAAGAGGAGGCAGTTAGGGTAAGATATAAACAGCTATTGGAGGATAGATGGGCTAATGAGAGCATAGGCAATGGGGTCGAAGAGGTATGGGGTAGGTTTAAAAATGTAGTGTTAGAGTGTTCAGCAGAAGTTTGTGGTTACAGGAAAGTGGGTGCGGGAGGGAAGAGGAGCGATTGGTGGAATGATGATGTAAAGAGAGTAGTAAGGGAGAAAAAGTTAGCATATGAGAAGTTTTTACAAAGTAGAAGTGATGCAAGGAGGGAAGAGTATATGGAGAAAAAGAGAGAGGTTAAGAGAGTGGTGAAGCAATGTAAAAAGAGAGCAAATGAGAGAGTGGGTGAGATGTTATCAACAAATTTTGTTGAAAATAAGAAAAAGTTTTGGAGTGAGATTAACAAGTTAAGGAAGCCTAGAGAACAAATGGATTTGTCAGTTAAAAATAGGAGAGGAGAGTTATTAAATGGAGAGTTAGAGGTATTGGGAAGATGGAGGGAATATTTTGAGGAATTGTTAAATGTTGATGAAGATAGGGAAGCTGTGATTTCGTGTATAGGGCAAGGAGGAATAACATCTTGTAGGAGTGAGGAAGAGCCAGTTGTGAGTGTGGGGGAAGTTCGTGAGGCAGTAGGTAAAATGAAAGGGGGTAAGGCAGCCGGGATTGATGGGATAAAGATAGAAATGTTAAAAGCAGGTGGGGATATAGTTTTGGAGTGGTTGGTGCAATTATTTAATAAATGTATGGAAGAGGGTAAGGTACCTAGGGATTGGCAGAGAGCATGCATAGTTCCTTTGTATAAAGGCAAAGGGGACAAAAGAGAGTGCAAAAATTATAGGGGGATAAGTCTGTTGAGTATACCTGGTAAAGTGTATGGTAGAGTTATTATTGAAAGAATTAAGAGTAAGACGGAGAATAGGATAGCAGATGAACAAGGAGGCTTTAGGAAAGGTAGGGGGTGTGTGGACCAGGTGTTTACAGTGAAACATATAAGTGAACAGTATTTAGATAAGGCTAAAGAGGTCTTTGTGGCATTTATGGATTTGGAAAAGGCGTATGACAGGGTGGATAGGGGGGCAATGTGGCAGATGTTGCAGGTGTATGGTGTAGGAGGTAGGTTACTGAAAGCAGTGAAGAGTTTTTACGAGGATAGTGAGGCTCAAGTTAGAGTATGTAGGAAAGAGGGAAATTATTTCCCAGTAAAAGTAGGCCTTAGACAAGGATGTGTGATGTCACCGTGGTTGTTTAATATATTTATAGATGGGGTTGTAAGAGAAGTAAATGCGAGGGTCTTGGCAAGAGGCGTGGAGTTAAAAGATAAAGAATCACACATAAAGTGGGAGTTGTCACAGTTGCTCTTTGCTGATGACACTGTGCTCTTGGGAGATTCTGAAGAGAAGTTGCAGAGATTGGTGGATGAATTTGGTAGGGTGTGCAAAAGAAGAAAATTAAAAGTGAATACAGGAAAGAGTAAGGTTATGAGGATAACAAAAAGATTAGGTGATGAAAGATTGGATATCAGATTGGAGGGAGAGAGTATGGAGGAGGTGAATGTATTCAGATATTTGGGAGTGGACGTGTCAGCGGATGGGTCTATGAAAGATGAGGTGAATCATAGAATTGATGAGGGGAAAAGGGTGAGTGGTGCACTTAGGAGTCTGTGGAGACAAAGAACTTTGTCCTTGGAGGCAAAGAGGGGAATGTATGAGAGTATAGTTTTACCAACGCTCTTATATGGGTGTGAAGCATGGGTGATGAATGTTGCAGCGAGGAGAAGGCTGGAGGCAGTGGAGATGTCATGTCTGAGGGCAATGTGTGGTGTGAATATAATGCAGAGAATTCGTAGTTTGGAAGTTAGGAGGAGGTGCGGGATTACCAAAACTGTTGTCCAGAGGGCTGAGGAAGGGTTGTTGAGGTGGTTCGGACATGTAGAGAGAATGGAGCGAAACAGAATGACTTCAAGAGTGTATCAGTCTGTAGTGGAAGGAAGGCGGGGTAGGGGTCGGCCTAGGAAAGGTTGGAGGGAGGGGGTAAAGGAGGTTTTGTGTGCGAGGGGCTTGGACTTCCAGCAGGCATGCGTGAGCGTGTTTGATAGGAGTGAATGGAGACAAATGGTTTTTAATACTTGACGTGCTGTTGGAGTGTGAGCAAAGTAACATTTATGAAGGGGTTCAGGGAAACCGGCAGGCCGGACTTGAGTCCTGGAGATGGGAAGTACAGTGCCTGCACTCTGAAGGAGGGGTGTTAATGTTGCAGTTTAAAAACTGTAGTGTAAAGCACCCTTCTGGCAAGACAGTGATGGAGTGAATGATGGTGAAAGTTTTTCTTTTTCGGGCCACCCTGCCTTGGTGGGAATCGGCCAGTGTGATAATAAAAAAAATAATAATATATATATATATATATACATATATATATATATATATATATATATATATATATGTATATATATATATAAATATATATATATATATAAACACTGATCTCTGGCTGAAGGAGACTCGAACCTACGAACCTTAGGACAAGGTACGCAGTGCTTTACCAATCTACCCACACTGGACAATACCTTGGCGTGTAGCATGCGCTACACGTTTGATCCAAGGCAGCCAGCTTTCAGGGAGAAGGCTTACAGCTTTTCATCTCATCCCCTGCATGCATCAGCCTTACTAGAGATTTGAACAATGCAAGGAATTCGCGAGAGCATGCGAAATATACACAAACACTGATCTCTGGCTGAAGGAGACTCGAACCTACGAACCTTAGGACAAGGTACGCAGTGCTTTACCAATCTACCCACACTGGACAATACCTTGGCGTGTAGCATGCGCTACACGTTTGATCCAAGGCAGCCAGCTTTCAGGGAGAAGGCTTACAGCTTTTCATCTCATCCCCTGCATGCATCAGCCTTACTAGAGATTTGAACAATGCAAGGAATTCGCGAGAGCATGCGAAATATACACAAACACTGATCTCTGGCTGAAGGAGACTCGAACCTACGAACCTTAGGACAAGGTACGCAGTGCTTTACCAATCTACCCACACTGGACAATACCTTGGCGTGTAGCATGCGCTACACGTTTGATCCAAGGCAGCCAGCTTTCAGGGAGAAGGCTTACAGCTTTTCATCTCATCCCCTGCATGCATCAGCCTTACTAGAGATTTGAACAATGCAAGGAATTCGCGAGAGCATGCGAAATATACACAAACACTGATCTCTGGCTGAAGGAGACTCGAACCTACGAACCTTAGGACAAGGTACGCAGTGCTTTACCAATCTACCCACACTGGACAATACCTTGGCGTGTAGCATGCGCTACACGTTTGATCCAAGGCAGCCAGCTTTCAGGGAGAAGGCTTACAGCTTTTCATCTCATCCCCTGCATGCATCAGCCTTACTAGAGATTTGAACAATGGCGTGTAGCGCATGCTACACGCCAAGGTATTGGTCCAGTGTGGGTAGATTGGTAAAGCACTGCGTACCTTGTCCTAAGGTTCGTAGGTTCAGTGTTTGTGTATATTTCGCATGCTCTCGCGAATTCCTTGCATTGTTCAAATCTCTAGTAAGGCTGATGCATGCAGGGGATGAGATGAAAAGCTGTAAGCCTTCTCCCTGAAAGCTGGCTGCCTTGGATCAAACGTGTAGCGCATGCTACACGCCAAGGTATTGTCCAGTGTGGGTAGATTGGTAAAGCACTGCGTACCTTGTCCTAAGGTTCGTAGGTTCGAGTCTCCTTCAGCCAGAGATCAGTGTTTGTGTATATTTCGCATGCTCTCGCGAATTCCTTGCATTGTTCAAATCTCTAGTAAGGCTGATGCATGCAGGGGATGAGATGAAAAGCTGTAAGCCTTCTCCCTGAAAGCTGGCTGCCTTGGATCAAACGTGTAGCGCATGCTACACGCCAAGGTATTGGTCCAGTGTGGGTAGATTGGTAAAGCACTGCGTACCTTGTCCTAAGGTTCGTAGGTTCGAGTCTCCTTCAGCCAGAGATCAGTGTTTGTGTATATTTCGCATGCTCTCGCGAATTCCTTGCATTGTTCAAATCTCTAGTAAGGCTGATGCATGCAGGGGATGAGATGAAAAGCTGTAAGCCTTCTCCCTGAAAGCTGGCTGCCTTGGATCAAACGTGTAGCGCATGCTACACGCCAAGGTATTGTCCAGTGTGGGTAGATTGGTAAAGCACTGCGTACCTTGTCCTAAGGTTCGTAGGTTCGAGTCTCCTTCAGCCAGAGATCAGTGTTTGTGTATATCTTGCATATATATATATATATATATATATATATATATATATATATATATATATATATATATATATATATATATATAGCAAATTTTTACACTTTCTCCAATTTCTTGACGTGTTTGACTAAGTGAGGGTTCCATACTGGCGCTGCATATTCCAGTATAGGCCTTACGTACACTATGTACAATGTCGTGAATGACTCCTTACTCAGATGTCTAAACGCCAATCTCAGGTTTGCCAATCTCCCATATGCTGCAGCAGTTATTTGATTGATGTGTGCCTCAGGGGACATGTTCGTTATAATGCTTACCCCAAGATCCTTTTCTTTAACTGACGTTTGCAGCTGTTGGTTTCCTAACCTGTACTCCGTCTGCGGTCTTCTGTGTCCTTCCCCAATCTTCATGACCTTACACTTACTGGGGTTAAACTCCAGGAGCCATTTGTCGGACCATACTTGTAGTTTGTCCAGATCCCCTTGTAATCTTAACTGATCCTCTCCCACTTGTATTCTCCTCATCAGTTTCACATCATCAGCGAACAGTGACACTTCTGAATCTATTCCTTCCACCATATCATTCACGTATACAAGAAACAGCACCGGGCCTAGGACTGACCCTTGTGGAACCCCACTCGACACATTCGCCCACTCCGACACTTCAGCACGTACCAACACACGTTGTTTCCTTCCTGTCAGGTATTCCCTGATCCATTGCAGTACTTTTCCCCTTTATTCCTGCCTGCTCCTCTAATTTTTGCACCAGTCTCTTGTGTGGTACTGTGTCAAAAGCCTTCTTGCAATCTAAGAAGATGCAATCTACCCATCCCTCTCTCTCATGTCTTACTTCTCTTACCTTATCGTAGAACTCACCAAATTTGTGACACAGGATTTCCCATCTCTGAAGCCATGCTGACTGTCATGTATGAGCCCAATCTTTTCAATGTGTTCCACTACTTTTCTCCTGATAATCTTTTCCATGACTTTACATACTATACAAGTCAGTGACACTGGTCTGTAGTTTAATGCTGCCTGTCTGTCCCATTTCTTAAAAATTGGAACTACATGCGCTGTCTTCCACGCCTCAGGTGTGTGTGTGTGTGTGTGTGTGTGTGTGTACTCACCTAATTGTGGTTGCAGGGGTCGAGACTCAGCTCCTGGCCCCGCCTCTTCACTGATCGCTACTGGATCCTCTCTCTCTCTGCTTCCTGAGCTTTGTCATACCTCTTCTTAAAACTATGTATGGTTCCTGCCTCCACTACTTCACTTGCTAGGCTATTCCACTTGCTGACAACTCTATGACTGAAGAAATACTTCCTAACGTCCCTGTGACTCGTCTGAGTCTTCAGCTTCCAGTTGTGACCCCTTGTCCCTGTGTCCCCTCTCTGGAACATCCTATCTCTGTCCACCTTGTCTATTCCCCGCAGTATCTTGTATGTCGTTATCATGTCTCCCCTGACCCTTCTGTCCTCCAGTGTCGTCAGTCCGATTTCCCTTAACCTTTCCTCGTACGACATTCCCTTGAGCTCTGGGACTAGCCTTGTTGCAAACCTTTGTACTTTCTCTAACTTCTTGACGTGCTTGACCAGGTGTGGGTTCCAGACTGGTGCTGCATACTCCAGTATGGGCCTAACATACACAGTGTACAGTGTCTTGAACGATTCCTTATTAAGGTATCGGAACGCTATTCTCAGGTTTGCCAGGCGCCCGTATGCTGCAGCGGTTATTTGGTTGATGTGTGCCTCCGGTGATGTGCTCGGTGTTATGGTCACCCCAAGGTCTTTCTCCCTGAGTGAGGTCTGTAGTCTTTGTCCACCTAGCCTATACTCTGTCTGCGGTCTTCTTTGCCCCTCCCCAATCTTCATGACTTTGCATTTGGCTGGATTGAATTCGAGAAGCCAGTTACTGGACCACATGTCCAGCCTGTCCAGGTCTCTTTGCAGTCCTGCCTCATCCTCGTCCGATTTAATTCTTCTCATCAACTTCACGTCATCTGCGAACAGGGACACTTCAGAGTCTATTCCTTCCATCATGTCGTTCACATATATCAAAAATAGCACTGGTCCTAGAACTGACCCCTGTGGGACCCCGCTCGTAACAGGCGCCCACTGTGATACCTCTTCACGTACCATGACTCGTTGCTGCCTCCCTGTCAGGTATTCCCTTATCCATTGCAGTGCCCTCCCTTTTACGTGCGCCTGATCCTCCAGCTTCTGCACTAATCTCTTGTGGGGAACTGTGTCAAAGGCCTTCCTGCAGTCTAGGAAAACGCAATCTACCCACCCCTCTCTCTCGTGTCTTACTTCTGTTACCTTGTCATAAAACTCCAGGAGGTTTGTGATACAAGATTTGCCTTCCATGAACCCATGCTGGTTTTCATTTATAATCTTGTTCCTTTCCAGGTGTTCGACCACTCTCCTCCTGATAATCTTCTCCATGACTTTGCACACAATACATGTCAGAGACACAGGTCTGTAGTTTAGTGCCTCGTTTCTGTTTCCTTTCTTAAATATGGGGACTACATTAGCTGTCTTCCATTTCTCAGGTAGTTGCCCAGTTTCAAGGGATGTGTTGAAGATTGTGGTTAGAGGCACGCACAGCATCTCTGCTCCTTCTCTAAGGACCCATGGGGAGATGTTGTCCGGTCCCATCGCCTTTGAGGTGTCAAGGTCACTTAAGAGCTTCTTCACCTCCTCCTCAGTTGTTCGTATGTCATCCAACACTTGTTGGTATATTCCCTCTTGATGTTCCCTTCTGTGCTGTCTTCCCACAGCCCTTCCTGTCTCTACTGTAAAAACTTCCTTAAATCTCCTGTTCAGCTCCTCACATACCTCCTGATCATTTCTTGTGAGTTCTCCACCTTCTGTCCTTAATCTGATCACCTGGTCTTTGACTGTTGTCTTCCTCCTGATGTGGCTATACAACAGTTTCGGGTCAGTCTTGATTCTCGATGCTATGTCATTTTCATACTGTCGCTGGGCCTCCCTCCTTACCTGTGCGTACTCATTCCTGGCTCTGCGACTGATCTCCCTATTTTCGTGTGTTCTCTGCCTTCTGTACTTTTTCCATTCTCTATTGCACTTTGTTTTTGCCTCCTTACACCGTCGGGTAAACCAGGGGCTCGTTCTGGTCTTCCCGTTGTTACTGTTGCCCTTGGGAATAAACCTTTCCACTGCCTCCTTGCATTTTGTTGTTACATATTCCATCATTTCATTTACTGGCTTTCCTGCCAGTTCTCTGTCCCACTGGACCTCCCGCAGGAAGTTCTTCAACCCTATGTAGTCCCCTCTTTTATAGTCAGGCTTTTCCCATTCAACTGTGTGTGTGTGTGTGTGTGTGTGTGTGTGTGTGTGTGTGTGTGTGTGTGTGTGTGTGTGTGTGTGTGTGTGTGTGTGTGTGTGTGTGTGTGTGTGTGTGTGTGTGTGTGTGTGTGTGTGTGTGTGTGTGTGTGTGTGTGTGTGTGTGTGTGTGTGTACTCACCTAGTTGTACTCACCTAGTTGAGGTTGCAGGGGTCGAGTCCAAGCTCCTGGCCCCGCCTCTTCACTGGTCGCTACTAGGTCACTCTCCCTGAACCGTGAGCTTTATCATACCTCTGCTTAAAGCTATGTATGGATCCTGCCTCCACTACATCGCTTCCCAAACTATTCCACTTACTGACTACTCTGTGGCTGAAGAAATACTTCCTAACATCCCTGTGATTCATCTGTGTCTTCAACTTCCAACTGTGTCCCCTTGTTACTGTGTCCAATCTCTGGAACATCCTGTCTTTGTCCACCTTGTCAATTCCTCTCAGTATTTTGTATGTCGTTATCATGTCCCCCCTATCTCTCCTGTCCTCCAGTGTCGTCAGGTTGATTTCCCTTAACCTCTCCTCGTAGGACATACCTCTTAGCTCTGGGACTAGTCTTGTTGCAAACCTTTGCACTTTCTCTAGTTTCTTTACGTGCTTGGCTAGGTGTGGGTTCCAAACTGGTGCCGCATACTCCAATATGGGCCTAACGTACACGGTGTACAGGGTCCTGAACGATTCCTTATTAAGATGTCGGAATGCTGTTCTGAGGTTTGCTAGGCGCCCATATGCTGCAGCAGTTATTTGGTTGATGTGCGCTTCAGGAGATGTGCCTGGTGTTATACTCACCCCAAGATCTTTTTCCTTGAGTGAGGTTTGTAGTCTCTGGCCCCCTAGACTGTACTCCGTCTGCGGTCTTCTTTGCCCTTCCCCAATCTTCATGACTTTGCACTTGGTGGGATTGAACTCCAGGAGCCAATTGCTGGACCAGGTCTGCAGCCTGTCCAGATCCCTTTGTAGTTCTGCCTGGTCTTCGATCGAATGAATTCTTCTCATCAACTTCACGTCATCTGCAAACAGGGACACCTCAGAGTCTATTCCTTCCGTCATGTCGTTCACAAATACCAGAAACAGCACTGGTCCTAGGACTGACCCCTGTGGGACCCCGCTGGTCACAGGTGCCCACTCTGACACCTCGCCACGTACCATGACTCGCTGCTGTCTTCCTGACAAGTATTCCCTGATCCATTGTAGTGCCTTCCCTGTTATCCCTGCTTGGTCCTCCAGTTTTTGCACTAATCTCTTGTGTGGAACTGTGTCAAACGCCTTCTTGCAGTCCAAGAAAATGCAATCCACCCACCCCTCTCTCTCTTGTCTTACTGCTGTCACCATGTCATAGAACTCCAGTAGGTTTGTGACACAGGATTTCCCGTCCCTGAAACCATGTTGGCTGCTGTTGATGAGATCATTCCTTTCTAGGTGTTCCACCACTCTTCTCCTGATAATCTTCTCCATGATTTTGCATACTATACATGTCAGTGACACTGGTCTGTAGTTTAGTGCTTCATGTCTGTCTCCTTTTTTAAAGATTGGGACTACATTTGCTGTCTTCCATGCCTCAGGCAATCTCCCTGTTTCGATAGATGTATTGAATATTGTTGTTAGGGGTACACATAGCGCCTCTGCTCCCTCTCTCAGGACCCATGGGGAGATGTTATCTGGCCCCATTGCCTTTGAGGTATCTAGCTCACTCAGAAGCCTCTTCACTTCTTCCTCGGTTGTGTGTACTGTGTCCAGCACTTGGTGGTGTGCCCCACCTCTCCGTCTTTCTGGAGCCCCTTCTGTCTCCTCTGTGAACACTTCTTTGAATCTCTTGTTGAGTTCCTCACATACTTCACGGTCATTTCTTGTTGTCTCTCCTCCTTCCTTCCTTAGCCTGATTACCTGGTCCTTGACTGTTGTTTTCCTCCTGATGTGGCTGTATAACAGTTTCGGGTCAGATTTGGCTTTCGCTGCTATGTCGTTTTCATATTGTCGTTGGGCCTCCCTTCTTATCTGTGCATATTCGTTTCTGGCTCTACGACTGCTCTCCTTATTCTCCTGGGTCCTTTGCCTTCTATATTTCTTCCATTCCCTAGCACACTTGGTTTTTGCCTCCCTGCACCTTTGGGTGAACCATGGGCTCATCCTGGCTTTTTCATTATTCCTGTTACCCTTGGGTACAAACCTCTCCTCAGCCTCCTTGCATTTTGTTGCTACATATTCCATCATCTCATTAACTGGCTTCCCTGCCAGTTCTCTGTCCCACTGAACCCCGTTCAGGAAGTTCCTCATTCCTGTGTAGTCCCCTTTCTTGTAGTTTGGCTTCATTCGTCCTGGCCTTCCTGCTTCCCCCTCCACTTGTAGCTCTACTGTGTATTCGAAGCTTAAAACCACATGATCGCTGGCCCCAAGGGGTCTTTCATATGTGATGTCCTCAATATCTGCACTACTCAAGGTGAATACTAAGTCCAGTCTTGCTGGTTCATCCTCTCCTCTCTCTCTTGTAGTGTCCCTTACGTGTTGGTACATGAAGTTTTCCAGTACCACCTCCATCATCTTAGCCCTCCATGTATCTTGGCCCCCATGTGGCTCCAAGTTCTCCCAATCGATCTCCTTGTGGTTAAAGTCACCCATGATCAGGAGCTTTGCCCTGCATGCATGAGCTCTTCTGGCCACTGCAGCCAGTGTGTCAACCATCGCTCTATTGCTCTCGTCATACTCTTGCCTTGGCCTCCTGCTGTTCTGTGGTGGGTTATACATCACTGCTATTACCACCTTGGGACCTCCAGAGTGAAGCGTTCCCGCTATGTAATCACTTTCTTCTCCGCTGTCTCCTCTCTCCAGCTCATCAAAATTCCATCGGTTTTTGATCAGCAATGCCACTCCTCCACCCCCCCTGTTCCCTCTGTCTTTCCTCAGGATCTGGTATCCCGTTGGAAAGATGGCATCTGTTATCATACCTGTAAGCTTGGTTTCTGTGAGAGCTATGATGTCCGGTGATGCCTCTTTGACTCTTTCGTGCCACTCCTCCCACTTATTTGTTATTCCATCAGCGTTTGTGTACCATACCTTCAGTTTCCTTTCCAACACTGTGGTTTGGGGGGCCTGTGAGGGTGGGAGACCTGGTAGCATACTGTGGGATTCTATAGCTCGGTGTTGGGTGGAAGCTGTGGGTATGGATTGTAGTGTGTGTTGGGATGGTGTGATAGGTTGTGGGGTTCTGAGGATAGTTGTGTGTGTGCTTGCCCTTGCTGCTCTGTTCTGCTCTGACTGACCTCTGCTGGTTCCATCCTTGTCTCCTTTCCTAGCTCCTTTCGCTTTTTTGTCCTCTCCCTCAGCTGCTGTCGTTCTGTTTGTGTTCTGTCTCTGTCTAGGAACACCCTCTTGTACTCTTCCGAGTATTTCAACCGTGGTTTCCCTTGGAGGATCCTGTTCCGCGCAGTTTCCGTCATGAGAATCAGCTTGATTGGTCGGTTTCTCCCCTTCAAGTACCCCCCTATTCTCTGAAAATTTTCAATCTCGTCCATCTTTTCTTCACCCATTTCCGTGATGATTTTCTCAATCTCCTTTCTTTTTTCTTGCCGCCTTTCAGTGTGTGTCCTTTCCTCTCTCTCCTGAAGCCCATGGATAAACACTGATTTTGCCCTTTCCTCCTCCCATTGCCTCTCCCTCTGTGACTCTGGTTCCTGTCTGTATGTGGTCATTTTCTCCCTTGATTTTTCCAGTGGCTCTTGGTAGCATGGTTGTGCCTCAGCATTCGACCTATCACCCTCTCCATCTGCACCCAGCTGCTCTTCCCTTTCACTCCTTGGCCCTTCTTGGCAGGCTGATATGACCTTAGCATAATTCATATCTCCTTCCTTCCTGTTCGGCCTCTCAGCTTCATATGCTGTCTTCTCTGGTCACTGCCCTTGTAACTCGGTTCAGCCTGTTTACGTCAACTTCTAGGACCCTTATCCTGGCTACTGCAGTTTCGACTTGTGCCTCCCAATTCTTTTTCTCCTTCTCCAACCTCTTTTCCAATTTCACAGAGAGCTCTTTCTCCATTTTTTCAGAAAGCTCTCCTAATTTTCTCTCCCACTCTTGTTCCATCCTTTTCCACTGCTCCTCCATCCACTCCTCCCTACCAGAAACATTCTCATCTGATCCCTGGTTCCTGTGAGTCCCCACCATTTTTTCTTTTTTCCCTTTTTTTCCTTTCTTCCCTTTTTTTAGAAGGAGAGAGAGAGGGGAGAGTGAGAAGGGAAAGGGGAGAGAGAGAGTGAGAGGGAAAGAGAGAGAAGGGAAGGGTAGGAGAGGGGGAGAGTGAGAAGGGAAAATGGGGAAGAGAGAGAGAGAGAGAGAGAGAGAGAAGGGAGAGATGGGAGAGGGGAGAGATGGGAGAAGGGAGAGAGAGAGAGATAGGTAGAGAGTGATAGTTAGAGAGAGAGAGATAGGTTGAGAGATAAGTAGTGTGTGTGTGTGTGTGTGTGTGTGTGTGTGTGTGTGTGTGTGTGTGTGTGTGTGTGTGTGTGTGTGTGTGTGTGTCTGTGTGTCTGTGTGTGTGCGTGTATGTGTGTGTGTGTGTGTGTGTGTGTGTGTGTGTGTGTCTGTGTGTGTGTGTGTGTGTGTGTGTGAGTGTGTGTATGTGTGTGAGTGTGTGTGTGTGTGTGTGTGTGTGCGTGTGTGCTTTATTTATCATATTTTAGGTTAGGAAACACTTTTCACTGACGAATTGCAAAACAGTTGCCTAAAACCATTGTTCACTCTCTATTTGCCAGTGGGAACTTCCTGGTACAGATTCATAAGTTCGCACCCTGAAATGTGCCACAAGCATCACAAATGGGTGAGCTACTTGTCTGGTACACAGCACTGTAGACAGATGATTTTGATGGACTGAGCCATCAGTCAGCGAGAATAATAAATGAAAATCAAGAATCTCAGAACTGAAATATAAAATGTAAAAGTTCTGCATGTGATTTACAGAAAAGCAGGCAAAAGAACTAGTAAAATTTCCCAGTTACTCTCTGACTCTTGAGTAGTAATGACCTCTGAAGAGCCCATGAATCTTAAGTATATAAGGTGAAATTAAGATTTTAAAATCTAGACTAAATAGGGGATATGAATTAGGATTTTAAATGTCATAATCCCACACATTACTGTCTCTGTAATGACTTATAAACATAAGAGTAAAATCGACTGTTTCTAATAACAGTGGTGAAGGTACCACTAGTTCCCAAATCCAGTGTTTGCTACCTATGTTTTCCCTGTAGACATGTACAAGGAGCTTGGAATAAATTATCACTGTCAAACTTCTATGTGAAATTGAGATTCTATGTGAAATTGAAATTCGTCTATGTTGCAACCTACCCTTTGTTAGACGAGGGTACCACCGTCAGAAATCACAGCAAAGATAACATTTGCATCTCTAAATGAAACTGAATGTATTTCTTGCTCCATTTACCAGAGGCTAATACAAAGTGTATTTCTTAATTGAATTTGATATTACGAAAGAGGTAATTACAAAAAAATGACAATAAAAAGGAAGAGTTAGTGTTTAGTTAGTTTATTCCAGTATTAGTCGTTAAGAGGGCTGAGGGGGACGGTGCCGGACCTGGTCAGAACATAATGAGGCCAGACGTACTACTTCCCGTAGCCTGAAATTATGAAATATGCTGTAGTGTGGTACTTAAGACAAGTTCCAGTTTATATTGCCACTAACAAATGATATAAAATTCGAAAAAATACTAAGCATTGTGGACCAATCCACTGTACCCACCCAAACCACCAACGCCGCCGAATCCACCACCTTTGCCAAATTCGTTGAATCCACCACCTTTGCCAAATCCGTGTTGTCCACCCTGGCCAAACGCTCCATGACTCCCTGTAAACATGGAAGATAACATTATTAACAATGATATAATATATTTTATGTAAGTACTGTATATGTACATGATATTGTTGCATTTCTTGTGCGATAAACATAAAGAAGTGTTGCTGCCTTACCGTGACTCTTGCTCAGCACAAACGTGTGTCCTCCTTGGCTGCCTGTGGAATGATAAAACCTATATTAATAATACTTTACATTCACACACACACACACACACACACACACAGACACACACACACACACACACACACACACACACACACACACACACACACACACACACACACACACATACACATACACATACACACACACACACATACATACACATACACACATATATATATATATATATATATATATATATATATATATATATATATATATATATATATATATATATATATATATATATATATATATATATATATATATATATATATATATATATATATATAAGCCAAGTTAACCTCCCGATGCTTTAAACCACTTGACCACCATGCTAAAAACACAGGCACCCAGCAAGTACACTGGGTGTGCCTCCCGGTGCCAGCATATTCCTGGCAGTCGATACTACAGGACTAATTTCATTCTTATCCAGTTTGGGATTGCAGTCTCAAGGAGCAGTACACATATTAGTGCTTCCACAGAACAAAGTAGTTTTTAAGCAAATACAATACTGCGAAAAGGCGGGAATCGAACCCGAGACATTTAGCCCGCTCTTTGGAACCAAATAAAGAGTGTAATAAAATATTTTTGGATATAATTAAGTATAGCCAAGGAAATCCAATGCTTACTGTATCCTCCATTAAATCCTCCACCATGGCCGCCAAAGCCACCAAATCCGTTAGAGCCGCCATAGCCTCCATATCCTCCAAGGCCGCCAATGCCACCAAGTCCGCCAAGACCTCCAAGTCCTCCAATTCCGCCAAGACCACCTAGACCGCCAAGACCACCTAGACCGCCATATCCACCGTGTCCACCATAGCCACCGAGACCCCCAATTAGTCCACCATGAACAGCAGCCATCACGGACAACACCACCGTCACTGGCAGGAAATACTGAAAGACAAAGAATTGTTGGTTCAAAATAATAATATATGATATATTACATTATTGTGCAAGTGTTTTAGAGCAACTTCTCACTAAGTATTAACTCATACCATGACTGCAGGAGTTGAGAGGTTGACGACTTGAACAATGTGATGGCGCTGGTGTGTCCAGGACTTTATATAGGACAGGTGGCGCCTCCCTCGCAGAGTAACCTTCGGCACTTGGATCTCCCCACAATGTCTGTGGTTTGAACTGGTAACGAAAGTGGTATTTAGCATTCATGGGAAATAAAGACTGCAGTTTTGTTACAGAGAAATAGCGATCTGTTCCTTGAAGCCATTCCTAAGTTTCTCACTGTGTCAACATCATACACAAAATAAGAAATTTGGCGGCGACGTATTCGTGCCCAATATATTTTTTCGTAAGGACATGATTATTCTTGGTAACTACATCAACGTTTTTATGCATTTTACAAAATGAAGAAGATATTTTATTCTGTATTAATTTTTTAATAGTTTTTATGGTTTAAAACCAACAGACTGAACGAGTCATTACGGAAGTTAACTTCCCATATACTAACATGAACGATAACAATAGCTTAATTGAAAATACAGTAAACTCTCATGGTATCAGTATTGATGTATAAGTATCTGTATAAACTCTGATATATTCCTTTCATTACATAACACTGATATATACACTAATATACCAATCAATTAATATATTCATAATATTTTTACCCCATAAATTTTCTTTGATACTTATTAGTAATAAATGAAAATGTAATGTTTAATTGTAAGAGAAAAGATATCTTAGTATAGGAGATATATGTACGAGTGTCTTTTTCTGTGTAAACTTTCCTACATGGTTTCTCCTGTGTGTCGCGGCTCTTACCTGGAGTTTACCTGGAGAGAGTTTCGGGGGTCAACGCCCCCGCGGCCCGGTCTGTGACCAGGCCTCCTGGTGGATCAGCGCCTGATCAACCAGGCTGTTGCTGCTGGCTGCACGCAAACCAACGTACGAGCCACAGCCCGGCTGATCCGGAACTGACTTTAGGTGCTTGTCCAGTGCCAGCTTGAAGACAGCCAGGGGTCTGTTGGTAATCCCCCTTATGTGTGCTGGGAGACAGTTGAACAGTCTCGGGCCCCTGACACTTATTGTATGGTCCCTTAACGTGCTAGTGACACCCCTGCTTTTCATTGGGAGGATGGTGCATCGTCTGCCAAGTCTTTTGCTTTCGTAGTGAGTGATTTTCGTGTGCAAGTTCGGTACTAGTCCCTCTAGGATTTTCCAGGTGTATATAATCATGTATCTCTCCCTCCTGCGTTCCAGGGAATACAGGTTTAGGAACCTCAAGCGCTCCCAGTAATTGAGGTGTTTTATCTCCGTTATGCGCGCCGTGAAAGTTCTCTGTACATTTTCTAGGTCGGCAATTTCACCTGCCTTGAAAGGTGCTGTTAGTGTGCAGCAATATTCCAGCCTAGATAGAACAAGTGACCTGAAGAGTGTCATCATGGGCTTGGCCTCCCTCGTTTTGAAGGTTCTCATTATCCATCCTGTCATTTTTCTAGCAGATGCGATTGATACAATGTTATGGTCCTTGAAGGTGAGATCCTCCGACATAATCACTCCCAGGTCTTTGACGTTGGTGTTTCGCTCTATTTTGTGGCCAGAATTTGTTTTGTATTAACAATTTGTTAATAAAATTTTCCACCGGTATGTTAGGGCCGCTCTGATTTTTTCATGGCAGGATTCTTCCATCGTCTTTACTTGGTGACGCTCCGGTGTTGATAAAATAACTTCATTTATTAATAGCTCTCCTGCACTCGTAGAGATCACTAAATGGTTAAGATTTGAACCCATGGCGAGTGAGTCCTAACACTCACAGGCCAGTGCGTTAACCACTGGTAATAACTTGTGTTGACTCACTTCGTGAGTCAACACTCGTGCACTCGGAAGTATTCCAGACTCTTGGAACTCTTTATTTAACTCAGCTTGTTATGTGATACACTTATGTAAATGTACTACCAGTCACGACATTACAGTTCATTGCACTGTAACGCAGACGTAAAGTATCCCAGGCCCAGGATATCTTACCTCAGAGTATATGTTCCCACGCAACTTATTCGGATGTATTGATGCATAATAGTACACAATAGGTCTACCACACTTGTAGCTATAAACACATTGTGAATAACTATATGGTTATAACTAACCATAATTTTTAAACGTTTGGACCGGTAAGCCAGCGGAAGGCCTCAGTCAGATAACCAAAACCTCCAACGGCGGGTCATCATCTGACTAAGACTGGCGTCAGGAAACACTTGTCCTGTTTCCTGACGAACCTTACCTAACCTAACCTGCACATCATGGAGGGAGAAACTCAACACTTCACTATACACTACGCGGTGCCATGGAGTCTACAAACCTTTATCTATTATTGTCTGTCATAAGAAGGGAAGTATTTTCCCTTAAGAGACTATGTTAACGGAAGTACAAATTCTTTAATGAAAAGTTTGGTCTATTATTAAGAGTTAGGTAATTCTCATCCTCCTCAAGACTTGTGACTTAATGTGTTTCGTTGATAAGCATTCCTTGTTTTCTTCTTATTTTGTTTTTATTTCTAATTCTGGTTTAAACCGATATTTGTGTTAATTTTGTAATTAATAAAAAATTTCTTTTTAATTTATATTTTTTTATCTATGATTTTTTACAAATATATTTTTGCTTTTCTTGTATACTAATTTTCCAACACAAGGAATGGGAACCACTGATCTTTCTTGACATTTATGTAATTATAAATATTTTCAATCACATCGTATTTTAGAAGCATCGAACAACATCGTGTAAACTCAACATTAGCGGATATTACCCTCCTACACTCACACGTCCGAATCTGACAAACCATGTTTTAGGGAAGCTAAGTAGAAACAGTTAGTATCTCTAACTGATATCTCTCTGTACAAAATAGATGGCATGTTTACTACATTATCCACAAAACCTAGAGAAGTGTTTTCTTCAAGGAAAGTTGCCTTAATGCTAATGAAGGATTCTGTATGCAAAGATTCTGAGCAGCTCTCTCTTTCTTCTGATCAAGTATAATTATCCATCGTTTCCAGAGCGCTGTATGACCCCCTTCAGGTTCAGTGATTCCTTTATTGCTCTGAAAGTGTTCCTTGTTTTAAACTAATGTCGTGCAGTTACATCACCAGCCGGGGGACTGCTGAAATGGCCAGAAAAAAATACTGTCATACTTATTTTAGCCATCACATTATAAAGGTTGACTGCAGGATCTGCAAAACTTGGTCTCCTGTTTTAATGTCGCTCATTTCCTGAGCAAGTTATTAACGTTTATTATAATTTGTTCTATATATATATATATATATATATATATATATATATATATATATATATATATATATATATATATATATATATATATATATATATATATATATATATATATATATATATATATATATATATGCAATAAGATCACAGTAAACAGGTGATTTCAGAATATGCAAAACAACCACTGTGAAAGAATAATGAAATTCCAAGCGCTTTCGTGACTACTCACATTATCAAGGAACAATAAAAATGATGCATCAAAGGAAGACAATGGTAAGACAATCAAAAAGAAAAGGAAGAGGCAAGGAATAGGAGGACTGGTCGAATTTCTTGTATCAGAAGCACATTTCCGGCTTGAGGAGGCTTGCACCGGCATCAAGGAACTTCACTTGACGGGAGAAGACGGGGAAAAAAAAAACAATGTCATAGAATAATAAAAAAAACATTTGAAAGGGCAATAAGCAGTATTTAAGCTTTATAAAGCTCTTGTACGTGGCCCACCTTGAGTACTGTATTTGTGCATGGAGACAACACTTACTTGTGTATAACTGTAGTACAGAAATGTTCAACAATGGGCAATGGAAATGATCCCGGAAACAAGTCAGTTCAGCGTCCAGGATAGCCTTCCGGCTACAAAACTGACACA
>NW_027199931.1:17500-26332 GCF_038502225.1 Cherax quadricarinatus | reverse complement strand
AAGAAATAAATGGGATTAAGTCAGGAGTATATGAGAGAGTCAGAGCTAAGGGGTAGCAATAATGTTGAAGGATCAGATGGAAAGAGAAGAGGAAATATAAATGTGTAAATTCAAGGATTATGTGGGTTAAAATAAGGGTTGGATGGAAAACGTAGGTCATAATAAACGTGTATGCACCTGGAGAAGAGAGGAATGTAGAGGAGACAGAGAGAATTTGGGAGATGTTAAGTGAATGCATAGGAACCTTCGAACCAAGTGAGAGAGTAATTGTGGCAGGGGACCTCAATGCTAAAGTAGGAGAAACATTTAAAGAGTGTGTGGTAGGTAAGTTTTGGGTGCCAGGTGTAAATGATAATGGGAGCCCTTTGATTGAACTTTATAAGGAAAGGGGTTTATTTATAGGTAATACATATTTTAAGAAAAAGAGGATAAATAAGCATACGAGATATGATGTAGGGCGCAGTGACAGTAGTTTGTTGGATTACGTATTGGTAGATAAAAGACTGTTGAGTAGACTTAAGGATGTACATGTTTATTGAGGGGTCACAGATATATCAGATCACCTTTTAGTTGTAGCTACACTGAGAGTAAAAGGCAGATGGGATACAAAATAAATACAAGCAGCAAGTAAGAGAGAGGTGAAAATTTATAAACTAAAAAAAGGAGGCAGTTAGGGTAAGATATAAACAATATTGGAGGATAGATGGGCTAGTAAGAGTATAGGCAATGGGTTCAAAGATGTATGGGGTAGGTTTAAAAATGTAATCTTAGAGTGTTCAGCAGGAGTTTGTGGTTACAGGAAAGTGGGTGCAGGAGGGAAGAAGAGCGATTGGTGAAATGATGTTAGAGAGTAGTAAGGGAGAAAAAGTTAGCATATGAGAGGGAAACCGGCAGGTCTTACTCGAGTCCTGGAGGTGGGAAGTACAGTGCCTGCGCTCTTAAGGAGGGGTGTTGATATGTTGTAGTTTTTAAACTGTAGTGTAGGCTCGCCTACACTACAGTTTAAAAGACAGTGATGGAGTGATTGATGATGAAAGTGTTTCTTCCTTTTCGGGTCCCACTGCCTAGAGGGGAAACGGCCAAGGTGTTAATAAATAAAAAAATATATATTTATTGTAAGATTCTCGCAGATTAGCTGCAAGGTCCGAGCATTGTGCAGCAGGCAGGAGGAAAAGATGGTGTGTGTAGTTTTCTTAGACCCCGCATGACTGGCAGAGTAAGCAGGTCAGATAACATCATGCCAAATAATTGGAACAACCCCTATTTTCCCCCTTAATGTTGGAAACAAATGATCATGGGAGAGACATGAGAGTATATTTACGTGTCATGAATAGGACACCTATTTACTTAATTACGAAAAGGAAGGGATCCCGATTGTACATAGCATCTTGCCTAGAAGAAGAGTGGGCAGTGAATGGCTGTCTAGGGCAAGTGGTTTTAATTACTAGCTGGACAAATGCTGTCAAGAACTTGGAATTCCATTCACTGATAACAGGAACTATTTTTTTTATGGCAAACATGGTGTGTATGACAGGGATGGGTTGCGTCTGTATGGGGCAGCAGTGACAGCATTATCCAGGTAAGTCGAGGGAGCCTTTGGTTGGCCAGTAAGACTTTAATCTGATTGAAGAGAGAGTATGAGTGCTAGTGGGAACAAAGTGGTCTCAGAATTAGGGACGAAAGGAGCAAAATTGCCAAGAGCTTATCAAAAACTACTCAAAAAATATGATAGCTCATAAAATATTAACTAATAAATACTAAGGGAATTAGTGCACAAGACAGGGGAACTTTACGAGTGGTTAACTCCCTTAATTAACGTGTATTATATTAAGCGCCAGAATGTAAATAGATGAACTAAGGCTAATTCATGAGTACGAAACATAGACATGGTTCATTCTGAACGAGACAACATCCAGGTACAAAATTTTGTTGTTGACTCAAAATCTAAGCAGTTTTCTAGAAATAGTCCAGAATTACTTCTTATTACAGCTTGTGGTGGAGCCAACTAGAAAAAATAACTTGCTTGACCTGCTTCCGGCAAACAGGGAATCTGATAAATAATCTTCAGGTTAATGAAAACTTGGAGGAAACGATCACAATTCACTCAGTTTCAGTATTTCGAGGAGTTACCTAAATAAGGATAACAGAGCTAGGGATGCTGCAGCAGACAATATTGGGCAGAGGGATCGCCTCAGCAGTGTGGACTGAGGTAACCTGACGAGGGATAATCGCGGGAAAGAGCAGGCAGATGGTAGTGATGGCATTTCCAGAGCTTCGTACAAGCTGCCCAGTGCACGTATATTCCTATTAGAGAAATTAGATCAAACCTAAATGGTTGAATAATAGACTGAATTACATCGTTGCTGAAAAGGGAATCAAGAGAGAAGAGGGTCACCTCACAGATCAGTAAACTGATTTAAAAGAAGCAAAACAACAAAAAAGAATAAGGAATGGCAAAAGAGATTATGAAGGAATTGTAGCGAGGGAATCAAAGACCAATTCAGAGGCTTTCTTTCAGGAGTATGGGAATAAGATTAAGAAAAAAGACAGGACCACTTAAATGTAGTGCAGGTCAGTGCACAGTGCGAGGTTATTGAGCTTACCGTAGGGAACCGAGTCAAATATACAATATATATATATATATATATATATATATATATATATATATATATATATATATATATATATATATATATATATATATATATATATATATATATATAAATATTTATATATATATATATATATATATATATATATATATATATATATATATATATATATATATATATATATATATATATATATATATATATATATATATATATATATATATATATATATATATATATATATATATATATATATATATATATATATATATGTATGTAAGGCCGCCTTGACAGTGACAGGTCTAGTGCTTTATCGCTGAACTTCAAAGTTTCTAACAGGAAAGATTCGGAAACAGAACTACTGCTCATGTCTCCGTCAGTGGCACATTGTGTGACTCTAGTGACCCTTGCCCACAGCCCAGCAACTTTTGCTAGGCTGTAAATCTATCCAACCTCCCCAAAGACACGTAGTCCATTAGAATCCCCGTAGCTCAGCGGTAAAGCAATGGACCTGCCACCATCAGAGGCAACTTTTATAAACATTTCAACAAGTTTTGAAAAAGAGTTTGGATGCAGCCAGAGATTAAAATATGCAGGGCAATTGGATCAGATTATTTTACTGTAATTCATTCTAAATGTTAGTTTCTTATTTTCAGACGATGTTGTTCCTTACTCTGAAAGACAATGCACTATCACTGCAGATACATTACATAAATGAGGATTCTCAAGAAGCTCTTAATGATATTGAAAATGGAATGTCAATTGGCATACGTTTTTCACACAGCCATGTAGGCATGCTCTCCCGACCAGCGAACCAGATGGTAAAAGTAACGAGAGGGGCTTCTTTGTTATGCTAGTACCTTGGTTCAACCCATCTAATCACAAGGAAGAACGCCAAAGTTGTGAAGCTATGTTGGACTCTCCTGAAGCAACAATGACTGACTTACCTCCTAGTCTGGTCGGAGGCGGTTCTTACCTTGTCTCTTGCAGACTGCCTTTCTGCACATATCCTCTGTAAATATTATACATACACTTGCATGCTGTTTGGCGAAGGAAATAAGTATTTACTCACTGCTGTCTTTCGCTTGTTCTTCATGTCTTCCATGGTTATCCTACTACAACCAGGTGTGCAGGCCACAAGATTACATCTGTGTTTGTAATACCAACTAAATATGTAATTGTGAAGCCAACTTTTTAGCAAATCCGTTCAAGCAGGACTGTGGAACCTGGCTGTGTGGGACGGAAGTCAGTTTTGTGCCATGCAGAGGAGGAAGCAATATCCGAAAATGTTGCAGCTTTAGATTTTGGTCTAGTCTTCACTGTAGATAATCTGAGCAATTCCATTCAGGATCCTTCAGATAGGCTTTAGAGGCACATTAATAAATTTACTAAGAACTTGCTGCCTAGCAATGAATGGGCATGTTTTCCTGAGCGTCAGTGTAACCTTAGGAAGTAGTGTCAGAATCTTTCAAGAAAGAGAGCTACTCCGTCAGTAAAAGAAGTGGATGCTTACTTTTGATGCTAACATTTAACTACTGACAAGGCTCCTTCAAGTTACATCATAAATGATTAATAAGCAAACGTTACTGATGATCCTAGAGCAAAACTCATGCTGTTCCGGCAACGTGCTAAGCACACTGACCACTACAAAGTTGTCACCTTTATTAATGTTTGCTGTGAGGCTCACTGTAATGTATCAGAATCTGGCTGGTTTTATTCTGACTTGTTCATAGACTGGTTCCCAAAGGTGTTTATCAAAGTCCTGTAACTGCAAGCTACCAACGGACGAAGCCAAATTGTTAATTAGTAATAAACTATCCTCCCATATCTTCTTCCAAGTGTTAACACGAAAGCAGGAAAGTAATATTCAAGCAGTATTTCTGCCTCCCAGTTCCTATGGCATTCTGCCGACCCAAGATGTTGCTGTCTACGACCCTCTGAAAACAAGTGTGCGGAACGACTCATGAAATCGTAATAACACAACTGTAAACAAACCACGGTACGGTGGGGTTAGAACCCGTTGCAAATGGGTCGTAAAACTCCAGGCCAGCCGGCCTAGTGGCTTGCACACTGGCTTGGAGTTTTACGACTCACTTGCCATTGGTTCTAACCCCACACGTATCGTGGCTTGGTTTAAATGTTCGGAGTGTTCTAACAGACTGGAACATTGGAGATATTTAGCCACACTTCCAAAATGAATCATTCTTAGACTTTTATATCAGTTCATATAGGAAAAAGGAATATAAGTGGGAACCTCCTGCCCTAGCGGGATTCACAGCTTGCAGCATACATCCTTGGGACCCTGAACGTGTGCTTTTGAGCACAAGTTCAGGGAAACTGTGAGTCCAGATATTATAAAATATCTGCGAGAGAAGCGAGAGTCTAGTGCCAGACTCAATAAACTCAATTCAAAAAACTTTTTATTGTACCTAATGACAGTGTAACACCGGCAGACCATTAGACAAGTCAGGCAGCCTCAACAAACACTGAGGACGATGCCAGTGATTTATCGAATCAAGAATCAGAGGAAGATTAATCATGCCGCTATATGTTAAGACAGGATACTATGTACTTGTTTGCTTCAATACTGATAGTTTCACTTCATTATGTAGCTAAAATGAATGCTGAGGTGGAAGACAACTAGAAGGTCGAAAACTGTGGAAAAACTGAACAATGAAGGGTAAGGAGATGACTAATACAATACTGTTAAAATGTGTTACCTAGCACCATGGCTTGTTGTAGTGTTTTAGAATCGCAGGTTAAAGTGTTGAAGAAGGAGGTTCTACTTCTTCAGGAGGAAAATACGATTCTCAAGCTTCGCTTAGATGGGTTTGAGAGTGAGTGTGAGATGGTGGTAGCTGGTGAGGAGGAAAAAGTTACCAGCAGTGATTTGGAAAGCGGCAGCCGCTTTAAGTGGCAAGTGGTTTACAATTCAAGAAGAAGGATGATAAGGAAGGTTAATAGAGAAGATGTGAAGGTAGGAAATCGATTCTCTGTTCTCCAGGACGAGTGTACTTCAGTGGTTAGTGAGGTAAAAGATACCACTGACTCCCCTGCTTATCAAGGTAAGAATATTCTGATCGTGGGAGATTCTCAGGTAAGATATATGGACCGTGCTTTTTGTAACAGAAATAGGAAAGTCAGACAGTGTGCGCGCCTCCCAGGAGCTGGTGTTGGTGACATAGTCAACAGGTTGGATACTATTATGTCAGGTAATGGGAACAAACCTATTATCTGCCTTAATGCTAGTGGAAATGACATCGGGAAGGGCAGGAGACAAGAACTGCTGGATAAGTACAGGTCAGCCATAGATGTAGTCAGGTCTAAGGGAAGGATCCCAATCATATGTAGCATCTTGCCTAGAAGGGGAGTGGGCAATGAATGGATGTCTAGGGCAATTGGTATAAATTGCTGGCTAGACAGGTACTGCAAGGAACTTGCAATCCCATTCATTGATAACTGGGACAAATTCTATGGCAAACATGATATGTATGCAAGGGATGGGGTTCATCTCTCTGGGGCTGGAGTGGTTGCATTAGCCAATTCGATTGAGGGGGTCATTGATGACATGTCTAGGACTTTAAACTGATAGATTATAGAGGTATGGGTGTTTGTGGGAAACAATCAGGCTGCAGTACTAGGGTTGAAAACAGCAGATATTACCAGGATACCTCAGGGATATGTTTAAAAGACAATATTCAAAATAAAGTTGCTAGTAAAGGCAAAGCAATTGTTCAACAAAGAGAGATAGTAGAGGGCAACAAGTGACTAGCTCCCTTAAAGTTTATTTTACAAATAGTAGGAGTCTAAGAAATAAGATAGATGAGCTAAGATTACTTGCAAGTGCAGGTAATATAGATATTATTGCTATAACAGAGACCTGGTTCAACTTGAAAGATAGAGAAATGCCTTCTGAATGCAACATACAGGGTTATAAACTATTCCACACTGATAGGGTCAACAGGAAGGGTGGTGGAGTGGCGATGTATGTCAGAGATAATTTAAATTGTTGTGTTAGACAAGATATAAGATTAGAAACATCGGACACAGAATCTGTTTGGCTACAGTTTCTGGAGGGTCGTGAAAAATTAATTTTGGGTGTGATTTATAGGCCCCCAAACCTTGATAGGGAGTGCAGTAAGCTGCTATGGGACGAAATTTATAAGGCATCTAGATATGAAAGTTTTGTGTTAATGGGAGATTTTAACTTGAGACAAATTGATTGGAACAATGTGACAGGAAATCTTGAGTCTAGTGACTTTCTTGATACGGTTCAGGATTGCTTTTTAAAACAGTTTGTGACAGAACCAACTAGAGGAAACAATCTGCTTGACTTGGTTCTTGCCAACAAAGAATCACTAGTTAATAATCTTGAGGTTAATGATGAGCTTGGGGAAAGCGATCACAAATCACTTAGTTTCAATATATCATGGAATTACCCAGATAACTGCAATCAAATCTCTGTCCCAGACTTTCGCTTGGCCGATTTCATGGGACTGAAAAATTACCTGGGTGGGCTAAATTGGGATGACCTGACTATGGGTCAGGTAGGTGGTGTTGGTTGCCAATATGACGTTTTTCAGAGCATAGTTCTAGCTGCCCAGACAACTTTTGTTCCGAGTAGGGAAATTAGATCTAACAAAAATGATCCCAAATGGATGAACAATAGATTAAAACATCTCATTGGTCAAAAGAGAGGCATATATAGGCGTATCAAAAGAGGGGATGGGCAGTTAAGAAATCAATATATTCAATTAAAGAGAGAAATAAAAAAAAAAGGAATAAGAAAAGCAAAAAGGGATTATGAGGCTAAGGTCGCAAGGGATTCGAAGACTAACCCAAAAGGGTTCTTTCAGGTATACAGAAGTAAGATTAGGGACAAGATAGGCCCACTTAAGAGTAACTCAGGTCAGATCACTGACAGTGATAAGGATATGTGTGAAATTTTCAATTCTTACTTCCTCTCAGTTTTTGCTCAGGAAGATGCTAGCGAAAGTCCAGATATAATAAATTATGTAGAACAGGATGATAATAAACCTTGCACAATTGCGGTAACAAGTGACAGGGTCCACAGACAAATAGAGAAATTAAAACCTAACAAATCCCCAGGCCCTGATGAATTGTTTGCAAGGGTTTTAAAGGAATGTAAAGAGGAACTTAGCATACCTTTGGCTAATCTTTTCAACATATCACTACAGACTGGCATAGTGCCTGATAAGTGGAAAATGGCAAATGTAATACCTATTTACAAGGCAGGTGACAGGTCCTTTGCTTCGAACTAAAGAACAATAAGCCTTACCTCCATAGTGGGAAAATTTATGGAATCAATAATTGCCAAGGCAATTCGTAGCCATCTTGATGGGCATAAATTGATTAATGAATCTCAGCACGGTTGTACAAAGGGACGTTCCTGTCTTACGAATTTACTAACTTTTTTCACTAAGGTATTTGAGGAGGTAGATCATGGTATTGAATATGATATTGTGTATATGGACTTCAGTAAGGCTTTCGATAGAGTTCCACATCAGAGGCTATTGAGGAAACTTAAGGCACACGGAATAGGAGAAATTTTTTCCTGGGTTGAGGAATGGTTGGCGAATAGGCAGCAGAGAGTTTGCATAAATGGGGAGAAATCAGAATGGGGGCACGTCACAAGCGGTGTTCCACAGGGGTCAGTGTTGGGCCCCTTGTTGTTCACAATTTACATAAACGACATAGATGAGGGAATAAATAGCGACATAAGCAAATTTGCTGATGACACCAAAATAGGCCGTCCAATTCATTCTAATGAGGACATTAGAGCACTCCAGGATGATTTGAATAGACTGATGCAATGGTCGGAGAAGTGGCAGATGCAGTTTAATATAGACAAATGCAAAGTTCTAAATGTTGGACAGGAAAATAACCATGCCACATATAAACTAAATAATGTAGATCTTAATATTACGGATTGCGAAAAGGATTTAGGAGTTCTGGTTAGCAGTAATCTGAAACCAAGACAACAGTGCATTAGTGTTCGCAATAAAGCTAACAGAATCCTTGGCTTCATATCAAGAAGTATAAATAATAGAAGTCCTCAGGTTGTTCTTCAACTCTATATATCTTTGGTTAGGCCTCATTTAGATTATGCTGCACAGTTTTGGTCACCGTATTACAGAATGGATATAAATGCACTGGAAAACGTACAAAGGAGGATGACAAAGTTGATCCCATGTATCAG
>NW_027199931.1:0-12500 GCF_038502225.1 Cherax quadricarinatus | reverse complement strand
GTGTTCCACACAAACTAGGAAAATACTTATTAAAAACAAAGTAATCCAAGAATTGTCTACAGGTAATGTAGACGTAACTTACAGGTTATGTAGAGGTAACTTACAGGTTATGTAGAGGTAACTTACAGGTTATGTAGAGGTAACTTACAGGTTATGTAGAGGTAACTTACAGGTTATGTAAACGTAACTTACAGGTTATGTAAACGTAACTTACAGGTTATGTAGAGGTAACTTACAGGTTATGTAAACGTAACTTACAGGTTATGTAAACGTAACTTACAGGTTATATAGAGGTAACTTACAGGTTATGTAGAGGCAACTTGCAGGTTATGTAGAGGTAACTTACAGGTTATGTAGAGGTAACTTACAGGTTATGTAGAGGTAACTTACAGGTTATGTAGAGGTAACTTACAGGTTATGTAGAGGTAACTTACAGGTTATGTAAACGTAACTTACAGGTTATGTAAACGTAACTTACAGGTTATGTAGAGGTAACTTACAGGTTATGTAAACGTAACTTACAGGTTATGTAAACGTAACTTACAGGTTATATAGAGGTAACTTACAGGTTATGTAGAGGCAACTTGCAGGTTATGTAGAGGTAACTTACAGGTTATGTAGAGGTAACTTACAGGTTATGTAGAGGTAACTTACAGGTTATGTAGAGGTAACTTACAGGTTATGTAGAGGTAACTTACAGGTTATGTAGACGTAACTTACAGGTGATATAGAGGTAATTTACGAGTAATGTAGAAGTAACTTACAGATTATGTAGACGTAACTTACAGGTTATGTAGAGGTAACTTACAGGTTATGTAGAAGTAACTTACAGGTTATGTAGAGGTAACTTACAGGTTATGTAGAGGTAACTTACAGGTTATGTAGAGGTAACTTACAGGTTATATAGAGGTAACTTACAGGTTATGTAGACGTAACTTACAGGTTATGTAGAGGTAACTTTCAGGTTATGTAGAGGTAACTTACAGGTTATGTAGAGGTAACTTACAGGTTATGTAGAGGTAACTTTCAGGTTATGTAGAGGTAACTTACAGGTTATGCAGAGGTAACTTATAGGTTATGTAGAGGTAACTTACAGGTTATGTAGAGGTAACTTTCAGGTTATGTAGAGGTAACTTACAGGTTATATAGAGGTAACTTACAGGTTATGCAGAGGTATCTTACAGGTTATGTAGAGGTAACTTACAGGTTATGTAGACGTAACTTACAGGTTATGTAGACGTAACTTACAGGTTATGTAGACGTAACTTACAGGTTATGTAGACGTAACTTACAGGTTATGTAGACGTAACTTACAGGTTATGTAGAGGTAACTTACAGATAATGTAGATATAACTTTCGGGTAATTTAGAGGTAATTTACAGGTAATCTATTGGTAATCACACAAATAAAAGTCAACCATAAAAACATGTAGCAACGATACTCGTCATACAGAATAACAGACATGCAAAAGCCAAGGAAAAAAAAAAACAGGTGAAATTCAACAGAGCAGTAAAAATTTAAAAAAGCAAAATCCAAAATTTCTTGCCATGTCAAAACCTAAACAGCAGTCGAAAATATACATAAAACAGTTAAAAATATTTCAAAATATATTTCTGTACAAAGCAGCCAACAATATACGCAGAACGGTCAAAAACATGCACAAAGCGGTCAAAAATATTCACAGAGCAGTGAAAATATACACAAAGCAATCTAACGAAATAGGCATAAAAGAAATGACGAAAATTCACAAAGAGAACCCGAAATGAGTTTCATATGAAAAACAAGAGAGCAGCAAGGATATATAAAGTGGTGAGAGAGCGAGACGGGCAGTGACGAACGGAATCCACGACTGGAGGAAGGTCAATAGGGAAGACCAAGTGACACATGACGCTACTCTGGGATAGCGGGACGGGAAGGGGCGTTTACATTCGATGAGAGGAAGTGGAAAAAAAATTTAATATTAAAATTCCTAGGATCAAGAGTCTTTCACTGTCTGCAGGAGGGCGCCTAATTCATTCCTCGCCTGGATGGTCTGGTTGGTGTTCACTGGTGGTCAGTTGCTTCAGTTGGTCTTCAGTGTTGGAGACGTATTGTCACCTTTACCATTATTAACATAACTAATATTTTCAAAACCTCCACCAGGCTCGATTTTTTTAGAAAGCCAGAACGGATATTTCACTGCAAGGCTGTCAGTAGACAGCAGCTGAAACCTGGCTCTACTATTCTCAAGAAGATCGTTCTAATGACTGACCTCAGACAGCAGCTGTAACCTGGATTACTGTTCTCCAGAACATCGTTCTCAAGGCTGACAGCAGTCACTAGCTGTAACCTGGCTATACTGTTCTCAAGGCTGACAGTAGTCAGCAGCTATAAACTGGCTGTACTATTCATAAGGACGGTACAGTACCAGCAATCTTTCCTCTACTATGCTAATAAGAATTCTGTCCCTAATATGATGCCAGGCTTATTCCGTTCCCTATTTTTTAGGAAATTATTAAGGCATCTAGATACGACGTTAGTGTTAATGGGAGATTTTTAACATTATACAAAGTGACTAGAGCATTTGACAGGAAATCTTTATTCTAGTGACTTTCTTAATACGAAGATTGAGACACTTATGCAACATATGGGAATCTTTATTAAGGAAACGTTTCACCACACAGTTGTTTTCATACAAAGCAGAGAGGGGTAAGGAGAGAAAGAGTTTGAGGTAATCAGTCCCTCAGCCTGGAATCGATATGTTCAGTCCATCACTCTTATAGAAAGTACAGCATGTGGCAGGTGAAGTGACTTATATACTGTAGTCAGGCGAGTGGAAGCAGGAGGAGGCGGGATCACAGTGGAATCGTCCACTAGTGTAAGTAGGTCTTCTTCCAAAGGTTGGACAAGTATTGAAGAATTCTTTGTATCAAGTTCCCATGATGTTGCAGCGTCTGACAGATGTTATAAATAGATTTCAAAACCGACAAGTTGAAGATTGAGACATGTAACATATGGGAATCTTTATTAAGGAAACGTTTCGCCACACAGTGCTTCATCAGTCTAATACAAAGCAGAAAGGGACTTATTACCCCAAACACCTCCTCTCCTTACCCATCTCTATTTTGTAATGGACTGACGAAGCCAATGTGTGGAGAAAAGTTTCCTTCAACTTGTCGGTTTTGAAAACCACTTATAACATTTCTTAATACGATCCAGGATTGTTTTTCTTAAACAATTTTTAACAGAATCAACTAGGGGAAATAACCTACATGACTTGGTTCTCACTAACAAGAATCACTCATTAATATTCTTGAAGTTAATGACGAGCTTGAGGAAAGCGATCACAAATCACTCAGTTTCAAGGAATCACCATAATAACTACAACAAAGTCGAGGTCCCTAATTTTCGTTTAGATGATTTTATGGGGCTGAGAGATAATGCAGATGGGGTCAACTGGTGTGATCTGACAGGTTATTTATTATCTTGTGGGTCAGGTAGGTGGTGATTGTTGCCAATATGACACTTTCTCAAAGCATAGAGAAATTTAATCAAACAAAAATGACTCTGAGTAAATAAGAGATTATAGCATCTCAGAAGTTAACATAGAGGCATTTAAAGGCAAATCAAAAGATATGGCCACTTAAGCAATCAAGATATTCAGTTAAAGAGAGAAATAATAGCAAGGAATAAGGAGAGCCATAAGAGATTATGAAGTTAAAGTTGCAAGGGATACGAAGACCATCCCAAAAGATTTCTTTCAGTTGTATAGGAGCAATTTTAGGGACAAGATAGGCCCACTTAAAGGTTGCTCAGTTCAGCTTACCGTCATTGCCAAGGAAATGTGTACAATCTTAAGCACTTATTTCCTAGCGAAATTCCATAAATAAAAAAATATATAGGTTAAGACGGAAAATATGTTATGCACGATTGAAGTCACTAGTGACTTGGTTCTCAGGCAAATAGATCAATTAAAATCAAATAAATCACCGGGCTGTGATGAACTATTCTCAATGGTTATAAAGGAATATAAGGAGTAACTTATCAAACCATTAGTTAGTCTTTTCAATATATCACTACAAACTGGCATAGTGCCGGATAAGTGAAAAATGGCAATTGTAATACCTATTACAAAGCAGGAGACAGGTCGTAAGCTTTGAATTATAGACCAATTATCCTAACCTCTATTGTGGGAAAACTGAAGGAATCAATAACTGCCGAGGCTATTCGAAGCCACTTTGAAATACATAAACTGAACAATAATTCTCAGCACGGTTTTACAAAGGGGCGTTCCACCGTCATAAATTTACTAACTTTTTTCACTAAGATATTTGAGGAGGTAAATCATAGAGGTGAATATGATATTGTGTATATGGACTTCAGAAAGGTTTTGATAGAGTTCCACATGGGAGATTGTTGAGGAAAGTAAAGGCACATGGAATAGGAGAACTTTTTTCATGGATAGAGGAGCGGTTGGCATAGTGGTAATAGAAAGTTTGCATAAACTGGGAGAAATCAGAGTGGTGACTCAACAAAAGCGGTGTTCCACAGGGGTCAGTGTTGGGCCCGTTGTTGCTTACAATATACATTAACAACATAGATGTTAATAGATAAGATCGCCTGTCTGCGAGTGTTTGCATATATATATATATATATATATATATATATATATATATATATATATATATATATATATATATATATATATATATATATATATATGTATATATATATGTCGTGCCGAATATGGTCAATTAGCAAGAACTCATTTAAAATTAAGACCTTTCTAAAATTTTCTCTTATACGTTTATAGATATATTTTTTCATTAATGTTAATGTAAAAAATTTTAATTTTGCACCAAAAGAATCTTAGAAAACTTACCTAACCTTATTATAACAAGAACAATTTATTTTAGCCTAACTCAACTAAATATATTTTAGATTTGTTTACAATAATTTAATAATAAACAAACACAGTGAAATATATTTTTTTCGTTAGGTTCAGAATGATTTTGGCGAAATTATTGCATACACAAATTTTCGCTTGTCTTATATGGCAAGATGAGCGTTGCTATTTAAGCCAAGATCGCAAGTTCTGCCTATTCGGCACGACATATATGTCGTGCCAAATATGTAAAACTGGTCAATTAGCAAGAACTCATTTAAAATTAAGTCCTTTCTGAAATTTTCTCTTATACGTTTAAAGATATATTTTTTTCATTAATGTTAATGTAAAAAATTTTAATTTTGCACCAAAAGAATCTTAGAAAACTTACCTAACCTTATTATAACAAGAGCAATTTATTTTAGCCTAACCCAACTAAATATATTTTAGATTTGTTTACAATAATTTAATACTAAACAAACACAGTGAAATATATTTTTTTCGTTAGGTTCAGAATGATTTTGGCGAAATTATTGCATACACAAATTTTCACTTGTCCTATATGGCAAGATGAGCGTTGCTATTTAAGCCAAGATCGCAAGTTCTGCCTATTCGGCACGACATATATATATATATATATATATATATATATATATATATATATATATATATATATATATATATATATATATATATATATATATATATATATATATATATATATATATATATATATATATATATATATATATATATATATATATATATATATATATATATATATATATATATATATATATATATATATATATATATATATATATATATATATATATATATATATATATATGCAAAACAACCACTCTGAAAGAATAAGAAATTCCAAGCGCTTTCGTGACTACTCACATTATCAAGGAACATAGTTCCTTGATAATGTGAGTAGTCACGAAAGCGCTTGGAATTTCTTATTCTTTCAGAGTGGTTGTTTTGCATATTCTGAAATCACCTGTTTACTGTGATCTTATTGCATATATATATATATATATATATATATATATATATATATATATATATATATATATATATATATATATATATATATATATATATATATATATATATATATATATATATGGAAAATTAAATAGCTTAGCCCATTCTATAAACTTTACTGTTGAGTTTGAAGAAAATAACTATTGCTTTTTTTAGATGTTTTAATTATTAAGGGTAATAATGAATTCAAATTTAAAATTTACAGAAAACCTACAAATAACTGTTCCTATGTCCACTATTATTCCTCGCATCAAGATAGAGTCAAACTGTCTGTTTTCTCATCAATGTTTTTGAGAGCTTTACGAATCTGTAGTCCTGAGTTCATAGATGAGGAAATATCCAAAATTTATGAAATAGGTAATGATTTAAAATACCCAAGAAATGTAATTGATAAATCTTTTAAAGTTGCTAGAAACACTTTTTATAATCCAAAAAGGGACAACCAGCCTTATTCAACTAAAAATATGTTGGTTCTCCCTTACCATGAAAACTTGGTTGATATGCCTTCTCTTCTTAAGACTTTTAATATTAAAGTTGTATTCAAAAATCTTGATACAGTAAAAAAAAACTTTTGATAAAGAATTCCCCCCAAAATGCTGATGGATGTGTCTATAAGATTCCTTGTAAAATTTGCGATAAAGTTTATTACGGTTGCTGCATACTGGGCTCGCGTCCGGTTTCGAAGGAGCTGGAGGAGATTAATAATCTTTGATATGTTGTACCAATGTATTCTTGCTCATGTTTGTGTTTTCTGTCAATGTGTTCTGTCTATTAATAAAGTACATATATAATATAAATTATAGGGGGCGGTAGGAGAAGAAAATATTCAAACAGCCCCGGAGAGAACCTTGAGTTTTCCCTGAGGTACGTTTATTGTCTTCTCTGAGGATGAGGGTCCCCATTCCAGCTCTAGAGGTGGTACTTCCCTATCTATCTATCTATATATATATATATATATATATATATATATATATATATATATATATATATATATATATATATAGATATAGATATCGGGCCGAATAGGCAGAACTTGCGATCTTGGCTTAAATAGCAACGCTCATCTTGCCATATAGGACAAGCGAAAATTTGTGTATGCAATAATTTCGCCAAAATCATTCTGAACCTAACGAAAAAAAATATATTTCACTGTGTTTGTTTAGTATTAAATTATTGTAAACAAATCTAAAATATATTTAGTTGGGTTAGGCTAAAATAAATTGAGCTTGTTATAATAAGATTAGGTAAGTTTTCTAAGATTCTTTTGGTGCAAAATTAAAATTTTTTACATTAACATTAATGAAAAAAATATTTCTTTAAACGTATAAGAGAAAATTTTGTAAAGGACTTAATTTTAAATGAGTTCTTGCTAATTGACCAGTTTTACATATTCGGCACGACATATATATATATATATATATATATATATATATATATATATATATATATATATATATATATATATATATATATATATATATATATAACACACATGTCTGAGGGCAATGTGTGGTGTGAATATAATGCAGAGAATTCGTAGTTTGGAAGTTAGGAGGAGGTGCGGGATTACCAAAACTGTTGTCCAGAGGGCTGAGGAAGGGTTGTTGAGGTGGTTCGGACATGTAGAGAGAAAGGACCGAAACAGAGTGACTTCAAGAGCGTATCAGTCTGTAGTGGAAGGAAGGCGGGGTAGGGGTCGGCCTAGGAAAGGTTGGAGGGAGGGGGTAAAGGAGGTTTTGTGTGCGAGGGGCTTGGACTTCCAGCAGGCATGCGTGAGCGTGTTTGATAGGAGTAAATGGAGACAAATGGTTTTTAATACTTGACGTGCTGTTGGAGTGTGAGCAAAGAAACATTTATGAAGGGGTTCAGGGAAACCGGCAGGCCGGACTTGAGTCCTGGAGATGGGAAGTACAGTGCCTGCACTCTGAAGGAGGGGTGTTAATGTTGCAGTTTAAAAACTGTAGTGTAAAGCACCCTTCTGCATAAGAACATAAGAACATAAGAACGAAGGAACACTGCAGAAGGCCTACTGGCCCATGCGAGGCAGGTCCAAGTCCCTACCGGCTTAAGCCAATGCACCCAACCTAGTCAGGTCAGGTCACATTGACTTAAGGGAGGAACACGGCAACCGACCTGTTAGCACAAGCTATCAGGTCTAACTCACACCCACCCACATCTACTCATGTATTTATCCAACCTATTTTTAAAGCTACACAACGTTCTGGCCTCTATAACGGTACTTGGGAGTTTGTTCCACTCATCCACAACTCTATTACCAAACCAGTACTTTCCTATATCCCTCCTGAATCTGAATTTTTCCAACTTAAAACCATTGCTGCGAGTCCTGTCTAGGCTAGATATTTTCAGCACACTATTTACATCCCCTTTATTTATTCCTGTCTTCCACTTATAAACCTCAATCATATCCCCCCTAATTCTACGTCTTTCTAGAGAGTGCAGTTTCAGGGCCCTTAGTCTATCCTCATAGGGAAGGTTTCTGATACATGGGATCATCTTTGTCATCCTCCTTTGTACATTTTCCAGAGAATTTATATCCATTCTGTAATACGGTGACCAAAACTGTGCAGCATAATCTAAATGAGGCCTAACCAAGGATGTATAGAGTTGAAGAACAACCTGAGGACTCCTATTATTTATGCTTCTTGATATGAAGCCAAGGATTCTATTAGCTTTATTGCGAACACTTATGCACTGTTGTCTTGGTTTCAGATTACTGCTAACCAGAACTCCTAAATCTTTTTCGCAATCCGTAATATTAAGATCTACATTATTTAGTTTATATGTGGCATGGTTATTGTCCTGTCCAACATTTAGAACTTTGCATTTGTCTATATTAAACTGCATCTGCCACTTCTCCGACCACTGCATCAGTCTATTCAAATCTTCCTGGAGTGCTCGAATGTCCTCGTCAGAATGAATTCGACGGCCTATTTTGGTGTCATCGGCAAACTTGCCGATGTCGCTCTTTATGCCCTCATCTATGTCGTTTATGTAGATTGTGAACAGCAGGGGGCCCAACACTGACCCCTGTGGAACACCGCTCGTGACGCTTCCCCACTCTGATTTCTCCCCATTTATGCAAACTCTCTGCTGCCTATTTGTCAACCATGCCTCTATCCAGGAAAAAATTTCTCCTCCTATTCCATGTGCTTTAATTTTCCTCAATAGTCTCTGATGTGGGACCCTGTCAAAAGCCTTACTGAAGTCCATATACACAATATCATATTCATTACCATGATCTACCTCCTCAAATACCTTAGTGAAAAAAGTTAATAAATTCGTAAGGCAGGAACGCCCCTTTGTAAAACCATGCTGAGATTCGTTGATTAATTTATGCTTTTCAAGGTGGCTACGAACTGCCTCGGCAATTATTGATTCCATAAATTTTCCCACTATGGAGGTTAGGCTTATTGGTCTATAGTTCGAAGCTAAGGACCTGTCACCTGTTTTGAAAATAGGTATCACATTTGCCATTTTCCACTTATCTGGCACCATGCCAGTTTGTAGTGATATGTTGAAAAGATTAGCCAAAGGTGTGCTAAGCTCCTCTTTACATTCCTTTAGAACCCTTGCATACAGTTCATCAGGGCCTGGGGATTTGTTAGGTTTTAATTTATCTATTTGCCTAAGGACCATGTCACTTGTGACCCTAATAGTGCACAGTTTATTATCGTCCTGTTCTACATAATTTATCATTACTGGAATATCACTGGTATCCTCCTGTGTAAAAACTGAGAGGAAGTATGTGTTAAAAATTCTACACATTTCCTTATCACTGTCAGTGAGCTGACCCGAGGAACTTTTGAGTGGGCCTATCTTGTCCCTGATCTTACTTCTGTATACCTGAAAGAATCCTTTTGGGTTAGTCTTCGATTCTCTTGCAACTTTAACCTCATAATCTCTTTTTGCTTTTCTAATTCCCTTTTTTATTTCTCTCTTTAACTGAATATATCGATTTCTTAATTGCCCCTCTCCTCTTTTGATTTGCCTATATATGCCTCTCTTTTGACCAATCAGATATTTTAATCTATTGTTCATCCATTTAGGATCATTTTTGTTTGATCTGATTTCCCTATTTGGAACATAATTTGACTGAGCAGCTAGAACTATGCCCTGGAAAGCATCATATCGGCAACCATCACCACCTACCTGACCCCTAGTCAGGTCATTCCAGTTCAGCCCACCTAAGTAATTTTTCAGTCCTATGAAATCAGCCAAGCGAAAGTCAGGGACGGAGACTTGATTGCCATTATTAGGGGAATTCCATGATATGTTAAAACTGAGTGATTTGTGATCACTCTCCCCAAGCTCATCATTAACCTCAAGATTATTAATTAGTGTTTCCCTACTGGCAAGAACCAAGTCAAGGAGGTTATTTCCCCTAGTTGGCTCTGTCACAAACTGTTTTAAAAAACAATCCTGGATCGTATCAAGAAAGTCACCCGACTCTAAATTTCCTGTCAAATTGCTCCAGTCAATCTGTCTATAGTTGAAATCTCCCATTAGCACAACATTTTCGTATGTAGATGCCTTACGAATTTCGTCCCATAGAAGTTTACTGCACTCCCTATCAAGATTTGGGGCCCTGTAAATCACACCCAAAATTAGTTTTTCTCGGCCCTCGAGAAGCTGTAACCAAACAGATTCAGTGGCTGACGCTTCTAATTTAATATCTTGTCTAACACAACAATTTAAATTGTCTCTGACATACATCGCTACTCCACCACCTTTCCTGTTGACCCTGTCAGTGTGGAATAATTTATAGCCTTGTATGTGACATTCAGAGGGCATCTCTCTATCTTTCAGATTGAGCCAGGTCTCTGTTATAGCAATAATATCTATGTTTCCTGCACTTGCAATTAATCTTAGCTCATCTATCTTATTTCTAACACTCCTGCTATTAGTATAGTAAACCTTAAGGGAGCTAGTCCCTTGCTGCCCTCTGCTGTCCCCCTTTGTTTTCTGACCTGTTCTATTGTCTTTATTTATAACTTCATGCTGAATGCCTTTTATACATTTACTGTTTCCAACCCTAGTGTTGCAACCTGCTTGTTTCCCACACACACCCATACCTCTATCTTCCATCAGTTTAAAATCATAGGCATTTCACCAATGGCCTTCTCAATCGAGTCTGCAAGTGCTACCACCCCTGCCCCAGAGAGATGAACCCCATCCCTTGCATACATATCATGTTTGCCATAAAAGTTGTTCCAGTTGTCAATGAATGGGATTGCAAGTTCCTTGCAGTATCTGTCTAGCCAGCAATTTACACCAATTGCCCTAGACAACCATTCATTTCCTACTCCCCTTCTAGGCAAGATGCTACATATGATTGGGATCCCTCCCTTAGACTTAATGAAATCTATAGCTGACCTGTACTTATCTAGCAGCTCTTCTCTCCTACCCTTCCCAATATCATTTCCACCAGCACTGAGACAGATAATGGGCTTGTTCCCATTACCTGACATGATATTATCCAGTCTGTTGACAATGTCCCCAACACCAGCTCCAGGGAAGCACACTCTATCTCTCATCTTCTTATTCCTATTACAAAAAGCACGGTCAACATATCTTACCTGAGAGTCACCAACCACAAGAATGCGCTTACCTTCATTAGCAGGGGCAGTAGTACCCTTACCTTCACTGGCCACTGAAGTACATTCATCCTGGAGAACAGAGAAGCGATTTCCTACCTTCAGATCTTCACTCTTAACTTTCCTTACTCTGATGCGCCTCCCATTACTGTGAACAACTCGCCACTTGTAGCAGGTGCTGGGCTGCACCTCACTGCTGGTACCCGTTGCTACCTCCCCACCTACAGCCTCCTCACAGTGAGAGACAGACTGCACCTCACTGCTAGAAGCCTCATTCCCCACATCTCCAACCACCTCACACTCTCTCCCAGGCCCATTGAGGTGGACCTTCAGCCTCCTAATCTCCTCCTGGAGAAGCAAGACCTCCTCCTTCAACTCTCCAAACTCAGTTTTTAAAACACTGCAGAAGCAAGCCATGCTTTGTAACCGTCCACGCTAATCCCCAAAGCAGCTCAGGGTCTGTGACCTTGAAAAAAGTAAACGATGGTTCCACTATCTTAAATGCTCCACCAACCATCAAGGCATGGCACAACTTGCTACTTTTTGGCAATGTCTGCTTAGCTGTGCCGGAAAGAAGGGGAAAGAGGCTAGCCTCAATGATAATTAAATCCTTAAGAGATTTTCCTAGAGTTGATAACCTCATTCGCCTTCCCCGTCAACACAAAAAATGGAGAGGCAGAACCCCCACTCACTCTACTGACAGTGAAAAAGTCAGAGTCCAGGTGAGCAAGAAAATTGAAGAGGGCAACACAGTGGGGGCAATCAGAATTATTACCAGTGAAGATACAGTTGCTCCCAGGGATGCTGACACGGCTGAAGCACTTAGAGGAAAGCACCCTGCCAGGGAAACCAGTGGCACCAACAGTTCCAACACCTCTGTCCCCACTATGGAACCATTGATTGTGGAAGACTCACACATTTACAAAGCAATAATGTCGTTCCCATCTGGCTCTGCTGGGGGTTACACT
>NW_027199930.1:0-26343 GCF_038502225.1 Cherax quadricarinatus | reverse complement strand
AGATAGTCTTAATAACCGTCGTGTAGTAGCAAGTCTTAATGGCCCTCGTGAAGTAGATAGTCTTAATGACCCTGGTGTAGTAGATAGTCTTATTGACCCTCGTTTAGTAGATAGTCTTAATGACCCTCGTGTAGTAGATAGTATTAATGACCCTCGTGTAGTAGATAGTCTTAATGACCCTCGTGTCTTAATGAGCTGTAGTAGATAGTCTTAATGACCCTCGTGTAGTAGATAGTCTTAATGACCCTCGTGTAGTAGATAGTATTAATGACCCTCGTGTAGTACATAGTCTTAATAACCCTCGTGTAGTAGATAGTCTTAATGACCCCCGTGTAGTAGATAGTCTTAATGACCCTCGTGTAGTAGATAGTCTTAATGACCCTCGTGTAGTAGATAGTCTTAATGACCCTCGTGTAGTAGATAGTCTTAATGACCCTCGTGTAGTAGATAGTCTTAATGACCCTCGTGTAGTAGATAGTCTTAATGACCCTCGTGTAGTAGATAGTCTTAATGACCCTCGTGTAGTAGATAGTCTTAATGACCCTCGTGTAGTAGATAGTCTTAATGACCCTCGTGTAGTAGATAGTCTTAATGACCCTCGTGTAGTAGATAGTCTTAATGACCCTCGTGTAGTAGATAGTCTTAATGACCCTCGTGTAGTAGATAGTCTTAATGACCCTGGTGTAGTAGATAGTCTTAATGACCCTCGTGTAGTAGATAGTCTTAATGACCCTCGTGTAGTAGATAGTCTTAATGACCCTCGTGTAGTAGATAGTCTTAATGACCCTCGTGTAGTAGATAGTCTTAATGACCCTCGTGTAGTAGATAGTCTTAATGACCCTCGTGTAGTAGATAGTCTTAATGACCCTCGTGTAGTAGATAGTCTTAATGACCCTCGTGTAGTAGATAGTCTTAATGACCCTCGTGTAGTAGATAGTCTTAATGACCCTCGTGTAGTAGATAGTCTTAATGACCCTCGTGTAGTAGATAGTCTTAATGACCCTCGTGTAGTAGATAGTCTTAATGACCCTCAGGTAGTAGATAGTCTTAATGACCCTCGTGTAGTAGATAGTCTTAATGACCCTCGTGTAGTAGATAGTCTTAATGACCCTCGTGTAGTAGATAGTCTTAATGACCCTCGTGTAGTAGATAGTCTTAATGACCCTCGTGTAGTAGATAGACTTAATGACCCTCGTGTAGTAGATAGTCTTAATGACCCTCGTGTAGTAGATAGTCTTAATGACCCTCGTGTAGTAGATAGTCTTAATGACCCTCGTGTAGTAGATAGTCTTAATGACCGTCGTGTAGTAGAATGACCCTCGTCTTAATAACCCTCGTGTAGTAGATAGTCTTAATGACCCTCGTGTAGTAGATAGTCTTAATGACCCTCGTGTAGTAGATAGTCTTAATGACCCTCGTGTAGTAGATAGTCTTAATGACCCTCGTGTAGTAGATAGTCTTAATGACCCTCGTGTAGTAGATAGTCTTAATGACCCTCGTGTGGTAGTCTTAATGACCCTCGTGTAGTAAATAGTCTTAATAACCCTCGTGTAGTAGATAGTAATGACCGTCGTGTAGTAGATAGTATTAATGACCCTTGTGTAGTAGATAGTCTTAATGACCCTCGTGTAGTAGATAGTCTTAATGACCCTCGTGTAGTAGATAGTCTTAATGACCCTCATGTAGTAGATAGTCTTACTGACCCTCGTGTAGTAGATAGTCTTAATGACCCTCGTGTAGTAGATAGTCTTAATGACCCTCGTGTAGTAGATAGTCTTAATGACCCTCGTGTAGTAGATAGTCTTAATGACCCTCGTGTAGTAGATAGTCTTAATGACCCTCGTGTCGTAGATAGTCTTAATGACCCTCGTGTAGTAGATAGTCTTAATGACCCTCGTGTAGTAGATAGTCTTAATGACCCTCGTGTAGTAGATAGTCTTAATGACCCTCATGTAGTAGATAGTCTTAGTGACCCTCGTGTAGTAGATAGTCTTAATGACCCTCGTGTAGTAGATAGTCTTAATGACCCTCGTGTAGTAGATAGGCTTAATGACCCTCGTGTAGTAGATAGTCTTAATGACCCTCGTGTAGTAGATAGTCTTAATGACCCTCGTGTAGTAGATAGTCTTAATGACCCTCGTGTAGTAGATAGTCTTAATGACCCTCGTGTAGTAGATAGTCTTAATGACCCTCGTGTAGTAGATAGTCTTAATGACCCTCGTGTAGTAGATAGTCTTAATGACCCTCGTGTAGTAGATAGTCTTAATGACCCTCGTGTAGTAGATAGTCTTAATGACCCTCGTGTAGTAGATAGTCTTAATGACCCTCGTGTAGTAGATAGTCTTAATGACCCTCGTGTAGTAGATAGTCTTAATGACCCTCGTGTAGTAGATAGTCTTAATGACCCTCGTGTAGTAGATAGTCTTAATGACCCTCGTGTAGTAGATAGTCTTAATGACCCTCGTGTAGTAGATAGTCTTAATGACCCTCGTGTAGTAGATAGTCTTAATGACCCTCGTGTAGTAGATAGTCTTAATGACCCTCGTGTAGTAGATAGTCTTAATGACCCTCGTGTAGTAGATAGTCTTAATGACCCTCGTGTAGTAGATATTCTTAATGACCCTCGTGTAGTAGATAGTCTTAATGACCCTCGTGTAGTAGATAATATTAATGACCCTCAGATAGTAGATAGTCTTAATGACCCTCGTGTAGTAGATAGTATTAATGACCCTCGTGTAGTAGATAGTCTTATTGACCCTCGTCGTAGATAGTCTTAATGACCCTCGTAGTAGATAGTCCTAATGACCCTCGTGTAGTAGATAGTCTTAATGACCCTCGTGTAGTAGATAGTCTTAATGACCCTCGTGTAGTAGATAGTCTTAATGACCCTCGTGTAGTAGATAGTCTTAATGACCCTCGTGTAGTAGATAGTCTTAATGACCCTCTGCTAGTAGATAGTCTTAATGACCCTCGTGTAGTAGATAGTCTTAATGACCCTCGTGTAGTAGATAGTCTTAATGACCCTGGTGTAGTAGATAGTCTTAATGACCCTCGTGTAGTAGATAGTCTTAATGACCCTCGTGTAGTAGATAGTCTTAATGACCCTCGTGTAGTAGATAGTCTTAATGACCCTCGTGTAGTAGATAGTCTTAATGACCCTCGTGTAGTAGATAGTCTTAATGATAGTAGATAGTCTTAATGACCCTCGTGTAGTAGATAGTCTTAATGACCCTCGTGTAGTAGATAGTCTTAATGACCCTCGTGTAGTAGATAGTCTTAATGACCCTCGTGTAGTAGATAGTCTTAATGATCCTCGTGTAGTAGATAGTCTTAATGACCCTCGTGTAGTAGATAGTCTTAATGACCCTCGTGTAGTAGATAGTCTTAATGACCCTCGTGTAGTAGATAGTCTTAATGACCCTCGTGTAGTAGATAGTCTTAATGACCCTCGTGTAGTAGATAGTCTTAATGACCCTCGTGTAGTAGATAGTCTTAATGACCCTCGTGTAGTAGATAGTCTTAATGACCCTCGTGTAGTAGATAGTCTTAATGACCCTCGTGTAGTAGATAGTCTTAATGACCCTCGTGTAGTAGATAGTCTTAATGACCCTCGTGTAGTAGATAGTCTTAATGACCCTCGTGTAGTAGATAGTCTTAATGACCCTCGTGTAGTAGATAGTCTTAATGACCCTCGTGTAGTAGATAGTCTTAATGACCCTCGTGTAGTAGATAGTCTTAATGACCCTCGTGTAGTAGATAGTCTTAATGACCCTCGTGTAGTAGATAGTCTTAATGACCCTCGTGTAGTAGATAGTCTTAATGACCCTGGTAGATAGTCTTAATGACCCTCGTGTAGTAGATAGTCTTAATGACCCTCGTGTAGTAGATAGTCTTAATGACCCTCGTAGTAGATAGTCTTAATGACCCTCGTGTAGTAGATAGTCTTAATGACCCTCGTGTAGTAGATAGTCTTAATGACCCTCGTGTAGTAGATAGTCTTAATGACCCTCGTGTAGTAGATAGTCTTAATGACCCTCGTGTAGTAGATAGTCTTAATGACCCTCGTGTAGTAGATAGTCTTAATGACCCTCGTGTAGTAGATAGTCTTAATGACCCTCGTGTAGTAGATAGTCTTAATGACCCTCGTGTAGTAGATAGTCTTAATGACCCTCGTGTAGTAGATAGTCTTAATGACCCTCGTGTAGTAGATAGTCTTAATGACCCTCGTGTAGTAGATAGTCTTAATGACCCTCGTGTAGTAGATAGTCTTAATGACCCTCGTGTAGTAGATAGTCTTAATGACCCTCGTGTAGTAGATAGTCTTAATGACCCTCGTGTAGTAGATAGTCTTAATGACCCTCGTGTAGTAGATAGTCTTAATGACCCTCGTGTAGTAGATAGTCTTAATGACCCTCGTGTAGTAGATAGTCTTAATGACCCTCGTGTAGTAGATAGTCTTAATGACCCTCGTGTAGTAGATAGTCTTAATGACCCTCGTGTAGTAGATAGTCTTAATGACCCTCGTGTAGTAGATAGTCTTAATGACCCTCGTGTAGTAGATAGTCTTAATGACCCTCGTGTAGTAGATAGTCTTAATGACCCTCGTGTAGTAGATAGTCTTAATGACCCTCGTGTAGTAGATAGTCTTAATGACCCTCGTGTAGTAGATAGTCTTAATGACCCTCGTGTAGTAGATAGTCTTAATGACCCTCGTGTAGTAGATAGTCTTAATGACCCTCGTGTAGTAGATAGTCTTAATGACCCTCGTGTAGTAGATAGTCTTAATGACCCTCGTGTAGTAGATAGTCTTAATGACCCTCGTGTAGTAGATAGTCTTAATGACCCTCGTGTAGTAGATAGTCTTAATGACCCTCGTGTAGTAGATAGTCTTAATGACCCTCGTGTAGTAGATAGTCTTAATGACCCTCGTGTAGTAGATAGTCTTAATGACCCTCGTGTAGTAGATAGTCTTAATGACCCTCGTGTAGTAGATAGTCTTAATGACCCTCGTGTAGTAGATAGTCTTAATGACCCTCGTGTAGTAGATAGTCTTAATGACCCTCGTGTAGTAGATAGTCTTAATGACCCTCGTGTAGTAGATAGTCTTAATGACCCTCGTGTAGTAGATAGTCTTAATGACCCTCGTGTAGTAGATAGTCTTAATGACCCTCGTGTAGTAGATAGTCTTAATGACCCTCGTGTAGTAGATAGTCTTAATGACCCTCGTGTAGTAGATAGTCTTAATGACCCTCGTGTAGTAGATAGTCTTAATGACCCTCGTGTAGTAGATAGTCTTAATGACCCTCGTGTAGTAGATAGTCTTAATGACCCTCGTGTAGTAGATAGTCTTAATGACCCTCGTGTAGTAGATAGTCTTAATGACCCTCGTGTAGTAGATAGTCTTAATGACCCTCGTGTAGTAGATAGTCTTAATGACCCTCGTGTAGTAGATAGTCTTAATGACCCTCGTGTAGTAGATAGTCTTAATGACCCTCGTGTAGTAGATAGTCTTAATGACCCTCGTGTAGTAGATAGTCTTAATGACCCTCGTGTAGTAGATAGTCTTAATGACCCTCGTGTAGTAGATAGTCTTAATGACCCTCGTGTAGTAGATAGTCTTAATGACCCTCGTGTAGTAGATAGTCTTAATGACCCTCGTGTAGTAGATAGTCTTAATGACCCTCGTGTAGTAGATAGTCTTAATGACCCTCGTGTAGTAGATAGTCTTAATGACCCTCGTGTAGTAGATAGTCTTAATGACCCTCGTGTAGTAGATAGTCTTAATGACCCTCGTGTAGTAGATAGTCTTAATGACCCTCGTGTAGTAGATAGTCTTAATGACCCTCGTGTAGTAGATAGTCTTAATGACCCTCGTGTAGTAGATAGTCTTAATGACCCTCGTGTAGTAGATAGTCTTAATGACCCTCGTGTAGTAGATAGTCTTAATGACCCTCGTGTAGTAGATAGTCTTAATGACCCTCGTGTAGTAGATAGTCTTAATGACCCTCGTGTAGTAGATAGTCTTAATGACCCTCGTGTAGTAGATAGTCTTAATGACCCTCGTGTAGTAGATAGTCTTAATGACCCTCGTGTAGTAGATAGTCTTAATGACCCTCGTGTAGTAGATAGGCTTAATGACCCTCGTGTAGTAGATAGTCTTAATGACCCTCGAGTAGTAGATAGTCTTAATGACCCTCGTAGTAGATAGTCTTAATGACCCTCGTGTAGTAGTCTTAATGACCCTCGTGTAGTAGATAGTCTTAATGACCCTCGTGTAGTAGATAGTCTTAATGACCCTCGTGTAGTAGATAGTCTTAATGACCCTCGTGTAGTAGATAGTCTTAATGACCCTCGTGTAGTAGATAGTCTTAATGACCCTCGTGTAGTAGATAGTCTTAATGACCCTCGTGTAGTAGATAGTCTTAATGACCCTCGTGTAGTAGATAGTCTTAATGACCCTCGTGTAGTAGATAGTCTTAATGACCCTCGTGTAGTAGATAGTCTTAATGACCCTCGTGTAGTAGATAGTCTTAATGACCCTCGTGTAGTAGATAGTCTTAATGACCCTCGTGTAGTAGATAGTCTTAATGACCCTCGTGTAGTAGATAGTCTTAATGACCCTCGTGTAGTAGATAGTCTTAATGACCCTCGTGTAGTAGATAGTCTTAATGACCCTCGTGTAGTAGATAGTCTTAATGACCCTCGTGTAGTAGATAGTCTTAATGACCCTCGTGTAGTAGATAGTCTTAATGACCCTCGTGTAGTAGATAGTCTTAATGACCCTCGTGTAGTAGATAGTCTTAATGACCCTCGTGTAGTAGATAGTCTTAATGACCCTCGTGTAGTAGATAGTCTTAATGACCCTCGTGTAGTAGATAGTCTTAATGACCCTCGTGTAGTAGATAGTCTTAATGACCCTCGTGTAGTAGATAGTCTTAATGACCCTCGTGTAGTAGATAGTCTTAATGACCCTCGTGTAGTAGATAGTCTTAATGACCCTCGTGTAGTAGATAGTCTTAATGACCCTCGTGTAGTAGATAGTCTTAATGACCCTCGTGTAGTAGATAGTCTTAATGACCCTCGTGTAGTAGATAGTCTTAATGACCCTCGTGTAGTAGATAGTCTTAATGACCCTCGTGTAGTAGATAGTCTTAATGACCCTCGTGTAGTAGATAGTCTTAATGACCCTCGTGTAGTAGATAGTCTTAATGACCCTCGTGTAGTAGATAGTCTTAATGACCCTCGTGTAGTAGATAGTCTTAATGACCCTCGTGTAGTAGATAGTCTTAATGACCCTCGTGTAGTAGATAGTCTTAATGACCCTCGTGTAGTAGATAGTCTTAATGACCCTCGTGTAGTAGATAGTCTTAATGACCCTCGTGTAGTAGATAGTCTTAATGACCCTCGTGTAGTAGATAGTCTTAATGACCCTCGTAGTGTAGTAGATAGTCTTAATGACCCTCGTGTAGTAGATAGTCTTAATGACCCTCGTGTAGTAGATAGTCTTAATGACCCTCGTGTAGTAGATAGTCTTAATGACCCTCGTGTAGTAGATAGTCTTAATGACCCTCGTGTAGTAGATAGTCTTAATGACCCTCGTGTAGTAGATAGTCTTAATGACCCTCGTGTAGTAGATAGTCTTAATGACCCTCGTGTAGTAGATAGTCTTAATGACCCTCGTGTAGTAGATAGTCTTAATGACCCTCGTGTAGTAGATAGTCTTAATGACCCTCGTGTAGTAGATAGTCTTAATGACCCTCGTGTAGTAGATAGTCTTAATGACCCTCGTGTAGTAGATAGTCTTAATGACCCTCGTGTAGTAGATAGTCTTAATGACCCTCGTGTAGTAGATAGTCTTAATGACCCTCGTGTAGTAGATAGTCTTAATGACCCTCGTGTAGTAGATAGTCTTAATGACCCTCGTGTAGTAGATAGTCTTAATGACCCTCGTGTAGTAGATAGTCTTAATGACCCTCGTGTAGTAGATAGTCTTAATGACCCTCGTGTAGTAGATAGTCTTAATGACCCTCGTGTAGTAGATAGTCTTAATGACCCTCGTGTAGTAGATAGTCTTAATGACCCTCGTGTAGTAGATAGTCTTAATGACCCTCGTGTAGTAGATAGTCTTAATGACCCTCGTGTAGTAGATAGTCTTAATGACCCTCGTGTAGTAGATAGTCTTAATGACCCTCGTGTAGTAGATAGTCTTAATGACCCTCGTGTAGTAGATAGTCTTAATGACCCTCGTGTAGTAGATAGTCTTAATGACCCTCGTGTAGTAGATAGTCTTAATGACCCTCGTGTAGTAGATAGTCTTAATGACCCTCGTGTAGTAGATAGTCTTAATGACCCTCGTGTAGTAGATAGTCTTAATGACCCTCGTGTAGTAGATAGTCTTAATGACCCTCGTGTAGTAGATAGTCTTAATGACCCTCGTGTAGTAGATAGTCTTAATGACCCTCGTGTAGTAGATAGTCTTAATGACCCTCGTGTAGTAGATAGTCTTAATGACCCTCGTGTAGTAGATAGTCTTAATGACCCTCGTGTAGTAGATAGTCTTAATGACCCTCGTGTAGTAGATAGTCTTAATGACCCTCGTGTAGTAGATAGTCTTAATGACCCTCGTGTAGTAGATAGTCTTAATGACCCTCGTGTAGTAGATAGTCTTAATGACCCTCGTGTAGTAGATAGTCTTAATGACCCTCGTGTAGTAGATAGTCTTAATGACCCTCGTGTAGTAGATACTCTTAATGACCCTCGTGTAGTAGATAGTCTTAATGACCCTCGTGTAGTAGATAGTCTTAATGACCCTCGTGTAGTAGATAGTCTTAATGACCCTCGTGTAGTAGATAGTCTTAATGACCCTCGTGTAGTAGATAGTCTTAATGACCCTCGTGTAGTAGATAGTCTTAATGACCCTCGTGTAGTAGATAGTCTTAATGACCCTCGTGTAGTAGATAGTCTTAATGACCCTCGTGTAGTAGATAGTCTTAATGACCCTCGTGTAGTAGATAGTCTTAATGACCCTCGTGTAGTAGATAGTCTTAATGACCCTCGTGTAGTAGATAGTCTTAATGACCCTCGTGTAGTAGATAGTCTTAATGACCCTCGTGTAGTAGATAGTCTTAATGACCCTCGTGTAGTAGATAGTCTTAATGACCCTCGTGTAGTAGATAGTCTTAATGACCCTCGTGTAGTAGATAGTCTTAATGACCCTCGTGTAGTAGATAGTCTTAATGACCCTCGTGTAGTAGATAGTCTTAATGACCCTCGTGTAGTAGATAGTCTTAATGACCCTCGTGTAGTAGATAGTCTTAATGACCCTCGTGTAGTAGATAGTCTTAATGACCCTCGTGTAGTAGATAGTCTTAATGACCCTCGTGTAGTAGATAGTCTTAATGACCCTCGTGTAGTAGATAGTCTTAATGACCCTCGTGTAGTAGATAGTCTTAATGACCCTCGTGTAGTAGATAGTCTTAATGACCCTCGTGTAGTAGATAGTCTTAATGACCCTCGTGTAGTAGATAGTCTTAATGACCCTCGTGTAGTAGATAGTCTTAATGACCCTCGTGTAGTAGATAGTCTTAATGACCCTCGTGTAGTAGATAGTCTTAATGACCCTCGTGTAGTAGATAGTCTTAATGACCCTCGTGTAGTAGATAGTCTTAATGACCCTCGTGTAGTAGATAGTCTTAATGACCCTCGTGTAGTAGATAGTCTTAATGACCCTCGTGTAGTAGATAGTCTTAATGACCCTCGTGTAGTAGATAGTCTTAATGACCCTCGTGTAGTAGATAGTCTTAATGACCCTCGTGTAGTAGATAGTCTTAATGACCCTCGTGTAGTAGATAGTCTTAATGACCCTCGTGTAGTAGATAGTCTTAATGACCCTCGTGTAGTAGATAGTCTTAATGACCCTCGTGTAGTAGATAGTCTTAATGACCCTCGTGTAGTAGATAGTCTTAATGACCCTCGTGTAGTAGATAGTCTTAATGACCCTCGTGTAGTAGATAGTCTTAATGACCCTCGTGTAGTAGATAGTCTTAATGACCCTCGTGTAGTAGATAGTCTTAATGACCCTCGTGTAGTAGATAGTCTTAATGACCCTCGTGTAGTAGATAGTCTTAATGACCCTCGTGTAGTAGATAGTCTTAATGACCCTCGTGTAGTAGATAGTCTTAATGACCCTCGTGTAGTAGATAGTCTTAATGACCCTCGTGTAGTAGATAGTCTTAATGACCCTCGTGTAGTAGATAGTCTTAATGACCCTCGTGTAGTAGATAGTCTTAATGACCCTCGTGTAGTAGATAGTCTTAATGACCCTCGTGTAGTAGATAGTCTTAATGACCCTCGTGTAGTAGATAGTCTTAATGACCCTCGTGTAGTAGATAGTCTTAATGACCCTCGTGTAGTAGATAGTCTTAATGACCCTCGTGTAGTAGATAGTCTTAATGACCCTCGTGTAGTAGATAGTCTTAATGACCCTCGTGTAGTAGATAGTCTTAATGACCCTCGTGTAGTAGATAGTCTTAATGACCCTCGTGTAGTAGATAGTCTTAATGACCCTCGTGTAGTAGATAGTCTTAATGACCCTCGTGTAGTAGATAGTCTTAATGACCCTCGTGTAGTAGATAGTCTTAATGACCCTCGTGTAGTAGATAGTCTTAATGACCCTCGTGTAGTAGATAGTCTTAATGACCCTCGTGTAGTAGATAGTCTTAATGACCCTCGTGTAGTAGATAGTCTTAATGACCCTCGTGTAGTAGATAGTCTTAATGACCCTCGTGTAGTAGATAGTCTTAATGACCCTCGTGTAGTAGATAGTCTTAATGACCCTCGTGTAGTAGATAGTCTTAATGACCCTCGTGTAGTAGATAGTCTTAATGACCCTCGTGTAGTAGATAGTCTTAATGACCCTCGTGTAGTAGATAGTCTTAATGACCCTCGTGTAGTAGATAGTCTTAATGACCCTCGTGTAGTAGATAGTCTTAATGACCCTCGTGTAGTAGATAGTCTTAATGACCCTCGTGTAGTAGATAGTCTTAATGACCCTCGTGTAGTAGATAGTCTTAATGACCCTCGTGTAGTAGATAGTCTTAATGACCCTCGTGTAGTAGATAGTCTTAATGACCCTCGTGTAGTAGATAGTCTTAATGACCCTCGTGTAGTAGATAGTCTTAATGACCCTCGTGTAGTAGATAGTCTTAATGACCCTCGTGTAGTAGATAGTCTTAATGACCCTCGTGTAGTAGATAGTCTTAATGACCCTCGTGTAGTAGATAGTCTTAATGACCCTCGTGTAGTAGATAGTCTTAATGACCCTCGTGTAGTAGATAGTCTTAATGACCCTCGCGTAGTAGATAGTCTTAATGACCCTCGTGTAGTAGATAGTCTTAATGACCCTCGTGTAGTAGATAGTCTTAATGACCCTCGTGTAGTAGATAGTCTTAATGACCCTCGTGTAGTAGATAGTCTTAATGACCCTCGTGTAGTAGATAGTTAGATAGTCTTAATGACCCTCGTGTAGTAGATAGTCTTAATGACCCTCGTGTAGTAGATAGTCTTAATGACCCTCGTAGTAGATAGTCTTAATGACCCTCGTAGTAGATAGTCTTAATGACCCTCGTGTAGTAGATAGTCTTAATGACCCTCGTGTAGTAGATAGTCTTAATGACCCTCGTGTAGTAGATAGTCTTAATGACCCTCGTGTAGTAGATAGTCTTAATGACCCTCGTGTAGTAGATAGTCTTAATGACCCTCGTGTAGTAGATAGTCTTAATGACCCTCGTGTAGTAGATAGTCTTAATGACCCTCGTGTAGTAGATAGTCTTAATGACCCTCGTGTAGTAGATAGTCTTAATGACCCTCGTAGTAGATAGTCTTAATGACCCTCGTGTAGTAGATAGTCTTAATGACCCTCGTGTAGTAGATAGTCTTAATGACCCTCGTGTAGTAGATAGTCTTAATGACCCTCGTGTAGTAGATAGTCTTAATGACCCTCGTGTAGTCGTAGTAGTAATGACCCTCGTGTATAGTCTTAATGACCCTCCGGTAGTAGATCGTCTTAATGACCCTCGTGTAGTAGATAGTCTTAATGACCCTCGTGTAGTAGATAGTCTTAATGACCCTCGTGAAGTAGATAGTCTTAATGACCATCGTGAAGTAGCAAGTCTTAATGACCCTCGTGTAGTAGATAGTCTTAATGACCCTCGTGTAGTAGATAGTCTTAATGACCCTCGTGTAGTAGATAGTCTTAATGACCCTCGTGTAGTAGATAGTCTTAATGACCCTCGTGTAGTAGATAGTCTTAATGACCCTCGTGTAGTAGATAGTCTTAATGACCCTCGTGTAGTAGATAGTCTTAATGACCCTCGTGTAGTAGATAGTCTTAATGACCCTCGTGTAGTAGATAGTCTTAATGACCCTCGTGTAGTAGATAGTCTTAATGACCCTCGTGTAGTAGATAGTCTTAATGACCCTCGTGTAGTAGATAGTCTTAATGACCCTCGTGTAGTAGATAGTCTTAATGACCCTCGTGTAGTAGATAGTCTTAATGACCCTCGTGTAGTAGATAGTCTTAATGACCCTCGTGTAGTAGTAGTCTTAATGACCCTCGTGTAGTAGATAGTCTTAATGACCCTCGTGTAGTAGATAGTCTTAATGACCCTCGTGTAGTAGATAGTCTTAATGACCCTCGTGTAGTAGATAGTCTTAATGACCCTCGTGTAGTAGATAGTCTTAATGACCCTCGTGTAGTAGATAGTCTTAATGACCCTCGTGTAGTAGATAGTCTTAATGACCCTCGTGTAGTAGATAGTCTTAATGACCCTCTCGTGTAGTAGATAGTAGTCTTAATGACCCTCGTGTAGTAGATAGTCTTAATGACCCTCGTGTAGTAGATAGTCTTAATGACCCTCGTGTAGTAGATAGTCTTAATGACCCTCGTGTAGTAGTAGTAGATAGTTTGTAATGGACCCTCGTGTGTAGTAAGATAGGTCTTAGTGACCTCGTGGGGGTGAAGTTGTTCTTAATGACCTCAAGTGTAGTGAGATAGGGTCTTAATCAGGATGCTCGTGTAGTAAGATAGTCTTAATGCATTCCTCGTTCGTGGTAGTAGTCCTTGAACTAGAATCTGTAGTAGATAGTCTGAACTGAGCTTAGTAGTATAGTGAGAGGATAGTCTTAATGACTTCCTTCTTGTAGTAGAGATAGGTCTTAATGACTCTGCAGTATAGATAGTCTTTATGGCTCCTCATGTGGTAGATAGTCTTAATGACTCTCTAAAAGTAGTAGATAATCCCTTAACGTCCTCCTGTAGTATGATAGTCTTAATGACCCGTCGTAGGTAGGATAGGTCTTAATGACCCTCGGTGTAGTAAGGTTCTTAATCACTCTGTGTAGTAGATAGCAGTCTTAATGACCTCGTGTAGTAGATCGTTCTTAATGACCCTCGTGTAGTAGATAGGTCTTAATGACTGTGGTAGTAGATAGTCATAATGACCTCCTCGTAGTAGTCTTAATGACCTGTGTGTAGTAGATAGTCTTAATGATCCCCTCGTGTAGTAGATATCTCATTCAATTCTGACCCTCGAGTAGTAGGTCCCAATGACCCTCGTGCAGTAGATAGTCTTAATGTCCTCTGTAGTGTAGATAGTTCTTAACTGACGCTCGTGTAGTAGAGGCTAGGTCCTTAATGACCCTCCTCGTGTGAAGTAGTCCTTAATGACCCTCAGTGAGTAGATAGGCCCTTGTAATGACCTCGTCCAGTAGATAGTTCTTAATGACCCTTCGCAGTAGAGATAGTCCCTTGAATGAATTCCTCGTGTAGTAGGCTTTTTTGGAAAAATCGTGGTGCAGATAAGTCCCCCTTAATGCACCCTCGTGTAGTAGGCTTTTTCTTGAAACCTCAGTAGCATGAAGTTCTTAATGACCCTCGTGTATTGGGGATAGGTCCCTTAATGACCTCCTGCTTTAGTAGGGAAGCATAACTTAATGACCCTCGTGTAGTGCAGTCTTCAATGACCTCGGTGCAGTAGGCCTAGTCTTAATGACCTCGTGTAGATAGTCCTTTAATGACCGTCGTAGTAGTAGGATAGTTCTTAATGACCTTCGTGTAGTAAAGAGGATAGTCTTAATGACCTCTCAAAGTGGTAGTAGATGAAGTCTTAATGAAGTCCTCGTGTAGTAGGAAGGCCTTTAATGACCTCGTGTAGTAGATAGTCTTAATGACCCTCAGTAGTAGATATAGTCCCTAATGACCCTGGTTAGATAGTCTTCAATGACCCTCGTGTAGCAGGATAGTTCTTAACTGTCCTCGTGTAGTAGATAGTCCCTAATGACCCTCGTGGTGAAGTAGTGTTAATGGCACCTCCGTGGTAGTAGATAATCATAATCGACACCTCATGCGTGTAGGAGATAGTCTAATGACCTTCGGTCTGGTAGATAGTCTTAATCTACTTGAGTCTGCCTAATGAACCTCGTGGTGTGTAGTAGGGATAGTCCTTGAATGGACCTCCGGTGGTAGGAGTAAGCCTTAATGAACCCTGGTAGTAAGGGATTGTCTTGAATGACCTCCTGTGTGTAGGTAGAGATAGTCTTAATGATCCTCGTGGTAGTAGATAGTCTTAATGACCCTCGTGTAGTAGATATCTTCAACTGACCTGGTCGTGAAGTAGGTAGTCTTAATGACCCTTGTATAGTAGTGTGAATGACCCTAGTGTAGTAGATAGTCTTAATGACCCTCATGTAGTAAATAGTCTTAAAGACTCTCGTGTAGTAGATAGTCTTTTTGACCCTCGTGTAGTAGATAGTCTTAAAGACTCTTGTGTAGTAGATAGTCTTAATGACCCTCGTTTAGTAGATAGTCTTAATGACCCCCGTGTAGTAGATAGTCTTAATGACTCTTGTGTAGTATAGGCCCTCATGACCCTCGTGTAGTAGGATTGTCTTAAATGACTTCTTTGTGTAGTAGATAGTCTTTATGACCCTCGTGTGTAGTAGATACCTAATGACCCTGTGTAGCAGCAGATAGTCTTAATGACCCTCGTGTAGTAGATTGCCCATTCCAATCGACCTCTTGTGTAGTAGATAGGTCTTTATGAATTGTCGTAGTATATAGTGTCTTTAATGACTCTCATTAGATAATCTTAACGTCCCTCGGTAGTAAAGATAGTTTTAATGACCCTCGTATAGTAGAGATAAGTCCTTAATGACCCTCGTGCAGTAGATAGTCCTCAATGTCCCTCAATGTAGTAGTAGATAGTCCTTAATGACCCTCGTGTAGTAGATAGTCCTTAATGGCCCTCCTCGTCCAGTAGATAGGGTCTTAATGACCCTCGTGTAGTAAAGGTCTTCTAATGACCCTCGTGCAGTAGAGATAGTCCTTAATGAACCATCGTCGTAGTAGATAAGCCTTAATGACCTCTCGTGTAGTAGAGATGGGTCTTAGTGACCTCGTGTAGTTGTCTAATGACCCCCATCGCGTAGTAGATAAATCTTAATGACGCCTCGTCTAGTAGAGATAGTCTTAATGACCTCAGTGTAGTAGATAGTTCCTTAATGCGTGTAGTAGATAGTCTTAATGACTCTCGTGTAGTAGATAATCTTAATGACCCTCGCGTAGTAGATAGTCTTAATGACCCTCGTGTAGTAGATAGTCTTAATGACCCTCGTGTAGTAGATAGTCTTAATGACCCTCGTGTAGTAGATAGTCTTAATGACCCTCGTGTAGTAGATAGTCTTAATGACCCTAGTGTAGTAGTCTTAATGACCCCCGTGTAGTAGATAGTCTTAATGACAGATAATCTTAACGTCCCCGTGTAGTAGATAGTCTTAATGACCCTCGTGTAGTAGATAGTCTTAATGACCCTCGTGTAGTAGATAATCTTAATGACCCTCGTGTAGTAGATAGTCTTAATGACCCTCGTGTAGTAGATAGTCTTAATGACCCTCGTGTAGTAGATAGTCTTAATGACCCTCGTGTAGTAGATAGTCTTAATGACCCTCGTGTAGTAGATAGTCTTAATGACCCTCGTGTAGTAGATAGTCTTAATGACCCTCGTGTAGTAGATAGTCTTAATGACCCTCGTGTAGTAGTAGATAGTCTTAATGACCCTCGTGTAGTAGATAGTCTTAATGACCCTCGTGTAGTAGATAGTCTTAATGACCTCGTGTAGTAGATAGTCAATGATCCTCGTGTAGTACGTCTTAATGACGTCGTGTAGTAGATAGTTTTAATGACCCTCGTGTAGTAGATAGTCTTAATGACCCTCGTGTAGTTGATAGTCTTAATGACTCTCATGTAGTAGATAGTCTTAATGACCCTTGTGTAGCAGATGGTCTTAATGACCCTCGTGTAGTAGATAGTCTTAATGACCCTCGTGTAGTAGATAGTCTTAATGACCCTCGTGTAGTAAATAGTCTTAATGACCCACGTGTAGTAGATAGTCTTAATGACCCTCGTGTAGTAGATAGTCTTAATGACTCTCGTGTAGTAGATAGTCTGTAGTATAGTCTTAATGACTCTAGTGTAGTAGATAGTCTTTATGTCCCTCGTGTAGTAGATAGTCTTAATGACCCTCTTAAATGACTGTAGTAGATAGTCTTAATGACCCTCGTGTAGTAGATAGTCTTAATTCGTGTAGCTAGTCTTAATGACCCTAAGTAGATAGTCTTAATGACCATCTTAATGTAGTAGTAGATAGTCTTAATGACCCTCGTGTAGTAGATAGTCTTAATGACCCTCGTGTAGTAGATAGTCTTAATGACCCTCGTGTAGTAGATAGTCTTAATGACCCTCTTGTAGTAGATAGTCTTACTGACCCTCTTAATGACCCTTGTGTAGTAGATAGTCTTAATGACCCTCGTGTAGTAGATAGTCTTAATGACCCTCGTGTAGTAGATAGTCTTAATGACCCTCGAGTAGTAGATAGTCTTAATGACCCTCGTGTAGTAGATAGTCTTAATGACCCTCGTGTAGTAGATAGTCTTAATGACCCTCGTGTAGTAGATAGTCTTAATGACCCTCGTGTAGTAGATAGTCTTAATGACCCTCGTGTAGTAGATAGTCTTAATGACCCTCGTGTAGTAGATAGTCTTAATGACCCTCGTGTAGTAGATAGTCTTAATGACCCTCGTGTAGTAGATAGTCTTAATGACTCTCGTGTAGTAGATAGTCTTAATGACCCTCGTGTAGTAGATAGTCTTTATGACCCTCGTGTAGTAGTCTTAATGACCCTCGTGTAGTAGATAGTCTTAATGACCCTCGTGTAGTAGATAGTCTTAATGACCCCCGTGTAGTAGATAGTCTTAATGACCCTCGTGTAGTAGATAGTCTTAATGACCCTCGTGTAGTAGATAGTCTTAATGACCCTCGTGTAGTAGATAGTCTTAATGACCCTCGTGTAGTAGATAGTCTTAATGACCCTCGTGTAGTAGATAGTCTTAATGACCCTCGTGTAGTAGATAGTCTTAATGACCCTCGTGTAGTAGATAGTCTTAATGACCCTCGTGTAGTAGATAGTCTTAATGACCCTCGTGTAGTAGATAGTCTTAATGACCCTCGTGTAGTAGATAGTCTTAATGACCCTCGTGTAGTAGATAGTCTTAATGACCCTCGTGTAGTAGATAGTCTTAATGACCCTCGTGTAGTAGATAGTCTTAATGACCCTCGTGTAGTAGATAGTCTTAATGACCCTCGTGTAGTAGATAATCTTAATGACCCTCGTGTAGTAGATAGTCTTAATGACCCTCGTGTAGTAGATAGTCTTAATGACCCTCGTGTAGTAGATAGTCTTAATGACCCTCGTGTAGTAGATAGTCTTAATGACCCTCGTGTAGTACCTAGTCTTAATGACCCTCGTGTAGTAGATAGTCTTAATGACCCTCGTGTAGTAGATAGTCTTAATGACCCTCGTGTAGTAGATAGTCTTAATGACCCTCGTGTAGTAGATAGTCTTAATGACCCTCGTGTAGTAGATAGTCTTAATGACCCTCGTGTAGTAGATAGTCTTAATGACCCTCGTGTAGTAGATAGTCTTAATGACCCTCGTGTAGTAGATAGTCTTAATGACCCTCGTGTAGTAGATAGTCTTAATGACCCTCGTGTAGTAGATAGTCTTAATGACCCTCGTGTAGTAGATAGTCTTAATGACCCTCGTGTAGTAGATAGTCTTAATGACCCTCGTGTAGTAGATAGTCTTAATGACCCTCGTGTAGTAGATAGTCTTAATGACCCTCGTGTAGTAGATAGTCTTAATGACCCTCGTGTAGTAGATAGTCTTAATGACCCTCGTGTAGTAGATAGTCTTAATGACCCTCGTGTAGTAGATAGTCTTAATGACCCTCGTGTAGTAGATAGTCTTAATGACCCTCGTGTAGTAGATAGTCTTAATGACCCTCGTGTAGTAGATAGTCTTAATGACCCTCGTGTAGTAGATAGTCTTAATGACCCTCGTGTAGTAGATAGTCTTAATGACCCTCGTGTAGTAGATAGTCTTAATGACCCTCGTGTAGTAGATAGTCTTAATGACCCTCGTGTAGTAGATAGTCTTAATGACCCTCGTGTAGTAGATAGTCTTAATGACCCTCGTGTAGTAGATAGTCTTAATGACCCTCGTGTAGTAGATAGTCTTAATGACCCTCGTGTAGTAGATAGTCTTAATGACCCTCGTGTAGTAGATAGTCTTAATGACCCTCGTGTAGTAGATAGTCTTAATGACCCTCGTGTAGTAGATAGTCTTAATGACCCTCGTGTAGTAGATAGTCTTAATGACCCTCGTGTAGTAGATAGTCTTAATGACCCTCGTGTAGTAGATAGTCTTAATGACCCTCGTGTAGTAGATAGTCTTAATGACCCTCGTGTAGTAGATAGTCTTAATGACCCTCGTGTAGTAGATAGTCTTAATGACCCTCGTGTAGTAGATAGTCTTAATGACCCTCGTGTAGTAGATAGTCTTAATGACCCTCGTGTAGTAGATAGTCTTAATGACCCTCGTGTAGTAGATAGTCTTAATGACCCTCGTGTAGTAGATAGTCTTAATGACCCTCGTGTAGTAGATAGTCTTAATGACCCTCGTGTAGTAGATAGTCTTAATGACCCTCGTGTAGTAGATAGTCTTAATGACCCTCGTGTAGTAGATAGTCTTAATGACCCTCGTGTAGTAGATAGTCTTAATGACCCTCGTGTAGTAGATAGTCTTAATGACCCTCGTGTAGTAGATAGTCTTAATGACCCTCGTGTAGTAGATAGTCTTAATGACCCTCGTGTAGTAGATAGTCTTAATGACCCTCGTGTAGTAGATAGTCTTAATGACCCTCGTGTAGTAGATAGTCTTAATGACCCTCGTGTAGTAGATAGTCTTAATGACCCTCGTGTAGTAGATAGTCTTAATGACCCTCGTGTAGTAGATAGTCTTAATGACCCTCGTGTAGTAGATAGTCTTAATGACCCTCGTGTAGTAGATAGTCTTAATGACCCTCGTGTAGTAGATAGTCTTAATGACCCTCGTGTAGTAGATAGTCTTAATACCCTCTTAATAGATAGTCTTAATGTCGTAGTAGATAGTAGTAGATAGTCTTAATGACCCTCGTGTAGTAGATAGTCTTAATGACCCTCGTGTAGTAGATAGTCTTAATGACCCTCGTGTAGTAGATAGTCTTAATGACCCTCGTGTAGTAGTAGTCTTAATGACCCTCGTGTAGTAGATAGTCTTAATGACCCTCGTGTAGTAGATAGTCTTAATGACCCTCGTGTAGTAGATAGTCTTAATGACCCTCGTGTAGTAGATAGTCTTAATGACCCTCGTGTAGTAGATAGTCTTAATGACCCTCGTGTAGTAGATAGTCTTAATGACCCTCGTGTAGTAGATAGTCTTAATGACCCTCGTGTAGTAGATAGTCTTAATGACCCTCGTGTAGTAGATAGTCTTAATGACCCTCGTGTAGTAGATAGTCTTAATGACCCTCGTGTAGTAGATAGTCTTAATGACCCTCGTGTAGTAGATAGTCTTAATGACCCTCGTGTAGTAGATAGTCTTAATGACCCTCGTGTAGTAGATAGTCTTAATGACCCTCGTGTAGTAGATAGTCTTAATGACCCTCGTGTAGTAGATAGTCTTAATGACCCTCGTGTAGTAGATAGTCTTAATGACCCTCGTGTAGTAGATAGTCTTAATGACCCTCGTGTAGTAGATAGTCTTAATGACCCTCGTGTAGTAGATAGTCTTAATGACCCTCGTGTAGTAGATAGTCTTAATGACCCTCGTGTAGTAGATAGTCTTAATGACCCTCGTGTAGTAGATAGTCTTAATGACCCTCGTGTAGTAGATAGTCTTAATGACCCTCGTGTAGTAGATAGTCTTAATGACCCTCGTGTAGTAGATAGTCTTAATGACCCTCGTGTAGTAGATAGTCTTAATGACCCTCGTGTAGTAGATAGTCTTAATGACCCTCGTGTAGTAGATAGTCTTAATGACCCTCGTGTAGTAGATAGTCTTAATGACCCTCGTGTAGTAGATAGTCTTAATGACCCTCGTGTAGTAGATAGTCTTAATGACCCTCGTGTAGTAGATAGTCTTAATGACCCTCGTGTAGTAGATAGTCTTAATGACCCTCGTGTAGTAGATAGTCTTAATGACCCTCGTGTAGTAGATAGTCTTAATGACCCTCGTGTAGTAGATAGTCTTAATGACCCTCGTGTAGTAGATAGTCTTAATGACCCTCGTGTAGTAGATAGTCTTAATGACCCTCGTGTAGTAGATAGTCTTAATGACCCTCGTGTAGTAGATAGTCTTAATGACCCTCGTGTAGTAGATAGTCTTAATGACCCTCGTGTAGTAGATAGTCTTAATGACCCTCGTGTAGTAGATAGTCTTAATGACCCTCGTGTAGTAGATAGTCTTAATGACCCTCGTGTAGTAGATAGTCTTAATGACCCTCGTGTAGTAGATAGTCTTAATGACCCTCGTGTAGTAGATAGTCTTAATGACCCTCGTGTAGTAGATAGTCTTAATGACCCTCGTGTAGTAGATAGTCTTAATGACCCTCGTGTAGTAGATAGTCTTAATGACCCTCGTGTAGTAGATAGTCTTAATGACCCTCGTGTAGTAGATAGTCTTAATGACCCTCGTGTAGTAGATAGTCTTAATGACCCTCGTGTAGTAGATAGTCTTAATGACCCTCGTGTAGTAGATAGTCTTAATGACCCTCGTGTAGTAGATAGTCTTAATGACCCTCGTGTAGTAGATAGTCTTAATGACCCTCGTGTAGTAGATAGTCTTAATGACCCTCGTGTAGTAGATAGTCTTAATGACCCTCGTGTAGTAGATAGTCTTAATGACCCTCGTGTAGTAGATAGTCTTAATGACCCTCGTGTAGTAGATAGTCTTAATGACCCTCGTGTAGTAGATAGTCTTAATGACCCTCGTGTAGTAGATAGTCTTAATGACCCTCGTGTAGTAGATAGTCTTAAAGACTCTCGTGTAGTAGATAGTCTTTATGACCCTCGTGTAGTAGATAGTCTTAAAGACTCTCGTTTAGTAGATAGTCTTAATGACCCTCGTTTAGTAGATAGTCTTAATGACCCCCGTGTAGTAGATAGTCTTAATGACCCTCGTGTAGTAGATAGTCTTAATGACCCTCGTGTAGTAGATAGTCTTAATGACCCTCGTGTAGTAGATAGTCTTAATGACCTCGTGTAGTAGATAGTCTTAATGACCCTCGTGTAGTAGATAGTCTTAATGACCCTCGTGTAGTAGATAGTCTTAATGACCCTCGTGTAGTAGATAGTCTTAATGACCCTCGTGTAGTAGATAGTCTTAATGACCCTCGTGTAGTAGATAGTCTTAATGACCCTCGTGTAGTAGATAGTCTTAATGACCCTCGTGTAGTAGATAGTCTTAATGACCCTCGTGTAGTAGATAGTCTTAATGACCCTCGTGTAGTAGATAGTCTTAATGACCCTCGTGTAGTAGATAGTCTTAATGACCCTCGTGTAGTAGATAGTCTTAATGACCCTCGTGTAGTAGATAGTCTTAATGACCCTCGTGTAGTAGATAGTCTTAATGACCCTCGTGTAGTAGATAGTCTTAATGACCCTCGTGTAGTAGATAGTCTTAATGACCCTCGTGTAGTAGATAGTCTTAATGACCCTCGTGTAGTAGATAGTCTTAATGACCCTCGTGTAGTAGATAGTCTTAATGACCCTCGTGTAGTAGATAGTCTTAATGACCCTCGTGTAGTAGATAGTCTTAATGACCCTCGTGTAGTAGATAGTCTTAATGACCCTCGTGTAGTAGATAGTCTTAATGACCCTCGTGTAGTAGATAGTCTTAATGACCCTCGTGTAGTAGATAGTCTTAATGACCCTCGTGTAGTAGATAGTCTTAATGACCCTCGTGTAGTAGATAGTCTTAATGACCCTCGTGTAGTAGATAGTCTTAATGACCCTCGTGTAGTAGATAGTCTTAATGACCCTCGTGTAGTAGATAGTCTTAATGACCCTCGTGTAGTAGATAGTCTTAATGACCCTCGTGTAGTAGATAGTCTTAATGACCCTCGTGTAGTAGATAGTCTTAATGACCCTATAGTCTTAATGACCCTCGTGTAGTAGATAGTCTTAATGACCCTCGTGTAGTAGATAGTCTTAATGACCCTCGTGTAGTAGATAGTCTTAATGACCCTCGTGTAGTAGATAGTCTTAATGACCCTCGTGTAGTAGATAGTCTTAATGACCCTCGTGTAGTAGATAGTCTTAATGACCCTCGTGTAGTAGATAGTCTTAATGACCCTCGTGTAGTAGATAGTCTTAATGACCCTCGTGTAGTAGATAGTCTTAATGACCCTCGTGTAGTAGATAGTCTTAATGACCCTCGTGTAGTAGATAGTCTTAATGACCCTCGTGTAGTAGATAGTCTTAATGACCCTCGTGTAGTAGATAGTCTTAATGACCCTCGTGTAGTAGATAGTCTTAATGACCCTCGTGTAGTAGATAGTCTTAATGACCCTCGTGTAGTAGATAGTCTTAATGACCCTCGTGTAGTAGATAGTCTTAATGACCCTCGTGTAGTAGATAGTCTTAATGACCCTCGTGTAGTAGATAGTCTTAATGACCCTCGTGTAGTAGATAGTCTTAATGACCCTCGTGTAGTAGATAGTCTTAATGACCCTCGTGTAGTAGATAGTCTTAATGACCCTCGTGTAGTAGATAGTCTTAATGACCCTCGTGTAGTAGATAGTCTTAATGACCCTCGTGTAGTAGATAGTCTTAATGACCCTCGTGTAGTAGATAGTCTTAATGACCCTCGTGTAGTAGATAGTCTTAATGACCCTCGTTTAGTAGATAGTCTTAATGACCCTCGTGTAGTAGATAGTCTTAATGACCCTCGTGTAGTAGATAGTCTTAATGACCCTCGTGTAGTAGATAGTCTTAATGACCCTCGTGTAGTAGATAGTCTTAATGACCCTCGTGTAGTAGATAGTCTTAATAACCCTAGTGTAGTAGATAGTTTTAATGACCCTCGTGTAGTAGATAGTCTTAATGACCCTCGTGTAGTAGATAGTCTTAATGACCCTCGTCTTAATCACCCTCGTGTAGTAGATAGTCTTAATTACCCTCGTGTATTAGATAGTCTTTATGACCCTCGTCCAGTAGATAGTCTTAATGACCCTCGTGTAGTAGATAGTCTTAATGACCCTCGTGTAGTAGATAGTCTTAATGACCCTCGTGTAGTAGTCTTAATGACCCTCGTGTAGTAGATATTCTTAATGACCCTCGTGTAGTAGATAATCTTAATGACCCTCGTGTAGTAGATAATCTTAATGACCCTCGTGTAGTAGATAGTCTTAATGACCCCTATGGTAGGTAGATAGTCTTAATGACCCGTGTAGTAGATAAGTCTTAATGACCTCATGTGTTAGTAGATAGTCGTTAATGATCCTCTTGTGTAGTAGATAGTCTTAATGAACCCTACCAAGTGTAGTAGATAAGTATTGTGACCTACTCCTCTTGTGTAGGTAGATAGTCTTAATGACCCTGTGTAGTATAGGGATTAGTCTTAACACCCTTAGGTAGTCGTGTAGATAGTTAGTCTTAATGAACCCTCGTAGTATAGGGGATAGTCTTAATGACCTCGTAAGTAGAGATAGTCTTAATGACCCTCGTGTGCAGATAGTATTTTAATGACCCTTCGTGTAGTAGGGAGATAGTCTTTAATGACCCACTCTTGGTAGTAGATAGTCTTTAATGACCCTCGTGGTAGTAGAGATAGTCTTCAATGACCTCCGACTTGTAAGTAGATAAGTCCGTAATGACCCTCGGTAGTAGATAGTCTTCAATGACCCTCAGGTAGCTAGTCTTAATGACCCCGTCGTGGTAGATCGTCTTAATGACCCTCGTGTAGTAGATACAGTCTTAATGTGACCCGTGCAGATAGCCCACGGTCCTTGTGTAGTGGATCAGTCTTGTTAATCTCGTTGCAAGTAGATAAGTCTTGTGCACCGAGTATTAGGGATAAACTTAAATGGACCCCTAGTAGGAGATAGTCTTAATGACCCTCGTGTAGTAGATAGTCTTAATGACCCTCGTGTAGTAGGTAGACAGGTCTTAATGACCCCGTCGTAAGTAGGATAGTCTTAATGACCCTCGGGTAGTGGCAGATTAGGGGTCTTGTATCCCTGGACCTCGTAGTAGGTAAAGATAGTTCGTGATGGACCCTCGTGTAGTATTAGATAGTCTTAATGACCTCCTCGTAGTAGATCTAGTCCAATGACCCCTGAGTGTAGTACATGATAGGGGTCGTGTAATGACCTCTCGGTTGTAGTAGATAGGCTCTTAATGACCCGGTGTGGTAGGTGAGATGAAGGTCTTCAATTGACCCCTGGTAGTAGTGATAGTCCTTAATGTCCTCGCGTGGTAAGTCTTAATGACCTCGTAAGTAAATAGTCCTAATGACCTCCCGTGCAGGTAGTGGATAGTCTTAAATGACCTCGTGGTAGTAGATATTCATTAATGACCTCGTGTAGTGATAGGTCCCTTAATGACCCTCGCGTAGTAGACAGTGGCCCTTAATGACCCTCCCTAGTAGATAGTCTTAATGGGACCCTCTTTTGTGTAGTAGATAGTCCCTTAACTGGACCTCGTGTAGATAGATCTCTAATGACCACTTCTTGTAGTAGATAGTCTTAATGACTTCGGAGTATTAGATAGTCTTAATAACCATCTGTAGCAGAAGATAGTTCCATTAACTTACCCTTCGTAGAAGATAGTCTTAATGACCCCTCGTGTAGTAGATAGTCTTCACAATCTCAGCACAGAAACAACATCCATTTGGTGATAACTGAGATCCCTTGAATAGATTCTTACCGTCCCCATGGTAGTCCCTAATGACCCTCGTGTAGTAGAGATAGTCTTAACTGACCCGTCGTAGTATAAGTTCTTAACTGACCCTCGTAGTAGTGATAGACCTCCTAATGACCCTCGAGTAGTAGATAGTCGTTAAATGACTCGGACAGTGTGTGAGATAGTCTTAATGATCCTCGTAGTATAGATAGTCCTTAATGACCCTCGTGTAGGATGAATAGTCCCTTAATGACCCCCTCGTGTAGTAGATAGTCTTGAATGACCTCTCGTAGTAGATAGTCTTAATGAAACCTGACCGTGATAAGTAGATAGTCTTGAATGAACCTCTGTGTAGTAGATAGTCCTAATGAACCTGTAGTAGTAGATAGTCTTAATGACCCTGTGCTAGTAGATGGTTCTTAATGACCCGCTTGTAGAGATAGTCTTAACTTGACCCTCAGTAGTAGATAGTCTTAATGACCCTCGTGTAAGTAGATAGTAAGTAAAGACCGTCCTGTGTAGTGTAGATAGGTCTTAATGGACCCTCGTGGCAGTAGATAGTCTTCAATGACCGCCTGTAGTAGGATAGTCTTAACTGGGACCCTATCAAAGTAGCAAGATAGGTCTTAATGAATCCTCAGTGTAGTAGATAGTCTTAATGACCCTCGGTGTATTAAGATAGTTCTAATGACCCTCCGGTGTAGTAGATAGTCTTAATGATCCCTCAGTAGTAGTAGATAGGTCTTAAATGACCCTCCTCGTGTAGAAGATAGTCTTGAAATGGACCCTCGTAGATAGTCCAATGACCCTCGTGGTTCAATGACCCTGTGTCAATGGCCTCAGATAGATAGGGTCTTAAATGACCGTCGTGCTAGTAGATAGTCCTTAATGACCTCGTGTAGGTAGATAGTCTTAATGACCTCGTAGTAGAATATGTCTTAAGAATGACCTCTCTCGGTGTGTAGCAGAGATAGTCTTAATGACCATCGTGTAGTAGCTAGTCTTAA
>NW_027199929.1:17500-25000 GCF_038502225.1 Cherax quadricarinatus | reverse complement strand
TCAGTATTTTGTATGTCGTTATCATGTCCCCCCTATCTCTCCTGTCCTCCAGTGTCGTCAGGTTGATTTCCCTTAACCTCTCCTCGTAGGACATACCTCTTAGCTCTGGGACTAGTCTTGTTGCAAACCTTTGCACTTTCTCTAGTTTCTTTACGTGCTTGGCTAGGTGTGGGTTCCAAACTGGTGCCGCATACTCCAATATGGGCCTAACGTATACGGTGTACAGGGTCCTGAACGATTCCTTATTAAGATGTCGGAATGCTGTTCTGAGGTTTGCTAGGCGCCCATATGCTGCAGCAGTTATTTGGTTGATGTGCGCTTCAGGAGATGTGCCTGGTGTTATACTCACCCCAAGATCTTTTTCCTTGAGTGAGGTTTGTAGTCTCTGACCCCCTAGACTGTACTCCGTCTGCGGCCTTCTTTGCCCTTCCCCAATCTTCATGACTTTGCACTTGGTGGGATTGAACTCCAGGAGCCAATTGCTGGACCAGGTCTGCAGCCTGTCCAGATCCCTTTGTAGTTCTGCCTGGTCTTCGATCGAGTGTATTCTTCTCATCAACTTCACGTCATCTGCAAACAGGGACACCTCAGAGTCTATTCCTTCCGTCATGTCGTTCACAAATACCAGAAACAGCACTGGTCCTAGGACTGACCCCTGCGGGACCCCGCTGGTCACAGGTGCCCACTCTGACACCTCGCCACGTACCATGACTCGCTGCTGTCTTCCTGACAAGTATTCCCTGATCCATTGTAGTGCCTTCCCTGTTATCCCTGCTTGGTCCTCCAGTTTTTGCACCAATCTCTTGTGTGGAACTGTGTCAAACGCCTTCTTGCAGTCCAATAAAATGCAATCCACCCACCCCTCTCTCTCTTGTCTTACTGCTGTCACCATGTCATAGAACTCCAGTAGGTTTGTGACACAGGATTTCCCGTCCCTGAAACCATGTTGGCTGCTGTTGATGAGATCGTTCCTTTCTAGGTGTTCCACCACTCTTCTCCTGATAATCTTCTCCATGATTTTGCATACTATACATGTCAGTGACACTGGTCTGTAGTTTAGTGCTTCATGTCTGTCTCCTTTTTTAAAGATTGGGACTACATTTGCTGTCTTCCATGCCTCAGGCAATCTCCCTGTTTCGATAGATGTATTGAATATTGTTGTTAGGGGTACACATAGCGCCTCTGCTCCCTCTCTCAATACCCATGGGGAGATGTTATCTGGCCCCATTGCCTTTGAGGTATCTAGCTCACTCAGAAGCCTCTTCACTTCTTCCTCGGTTGTGTGCACTGTGTCCAGCACTTGGTGGTGTGCCCCACCTCTCCGTCTTTCTGGAGTCCCTTCTGTCTCCTCTGTGAACACTTCTTTGAATCTCTTGTTGAGTTCTTCACATACTTCACGGTCATTTCCTGTTGTCTCTCCTCCTTCCTTCCTTAGCCTGATTACCTGGTCCTTGACTGTTGTTTTCCTCCTGATGTGGCTGTACAACAGTTTCGGGTCAGATTTGGCTTTCGCTGCTATGTCATTTTCATATTGTCTTTGGGCCTCCCTTCTTATCTGTGCATATTCGTTTCTGGCTCTACGACTGTTCTCCTTATTCTCCTGGGTCCTTTGCCTTCTATATTTCTTCCATTCCCTAGCACACTTGGTTTTTGCCTCCCTGCACCTTTGGGTAAACCATGGGCTCATCCTGGCTTTTTCATTACTCCTGTTACCCTTGGGTACAAACCTCTCCTCAGCCTCCTTGCATTTTGTTGCTACATGTGTGTGTGTGTGTGTGTGTGTGTGTGTGTGTGTGTGTGTGTGTGTGTGTGTGTGTGTGTGTGTGTGTGTGTGTGTGTGTGTGTGTGTGTGTGTGTGTGTGTGTGTCTGTGTGTGTGAGTGTGTGTGTTGTGTGTGTGTTGTGTGTGTGTGTGGTGTGTGTGTGTGTGTGTGTGTGTGTGTGTTTGTGTGTGTGTGTGTGTGTGTTGTGTGTGTGTGTGTGTGTGTGTGTGTGTGTGTGTGTGTGTGTGTGTGTGTGTGTGTGTGTGTGTGTGTGTGTGTGTGTGTGTATGTGTGTGTGTGTTGTGCGTGTGTGTACATACACACACACACACTGAGCTTCATATCACACTTCTTTTGGTCTATCATTACCAGGTCGATAACACACCTGTCAGAGAACGAGGAGAAGAAGGAAGAGAAGTAGGAAGAGAAGGAGGAGGAGGAGCAGAAGAAGAATAGCAACAACATATGTAACATGTGACCACACACACATATTTAACACCCAACAATAACAATAGCATAATCAAAGATATTTGAAGATATTGATGGTAATCATGTGGGTGTAAGTGGCCTACCCTGAAGGGGAAACTTAGCCATAACTCGTGTTTACGTTGTGACAATTCGTGTGTACAGTTAATTTTTAAAAAGATTCGAAGGCTATCTTTTAATGATTTAATATTTAGGAAAGGAATTGTATCAATTACGACCGTCGGATAATATTATAACGGTTATTTTGCTGTTTTTGTCCAGATAAACGTGAGTTTTGACTAAGAGTCTGCTTATACAATCCCATTTTTGGCGAATACTCTTTCCAAAAATAAAGGAAACACAGGTTTTGTAAGGCATACTCATCTTGCTTATTCTGGAGTGGCACTTGGAGCCCAAGACAAGTCTTGGGCTCCAAGACAAGTCTTGGGCTCCTAGACAATTCTTGGGATCCAAGACAAGTCTTAGGCTCCAAGACAAGCCCTGGGCTCCAAGACAAGTCTTGGACGCGAAGACTAGTCCTGGGCTCCAAGACAAGTCTTTTGCACTCCAAGACAAGTCTTGGGATCCAAGACAAGTGGATTGGGCTCCTATTGAGGAAACGTTTGCCACACAGTAGCTTCATCAGTCATACAAAGGAGAATCAAGTGAGGTAATCTTAGAGTCGATCCATCAATCTTGAATAAGGCATACCTGGGCTTATAAACCAGGAGACAAGTCTAGGTGGTGTCACGCGAAGAGGTCTAGTGCCCAAGGGCTTCCAAGACAAGTCCCAAGAAGTTTTGCACTCCAAGATTCAACTGATGAAGCTTGGGATCCAAGATACAAGAGTCACATGTGTCTAATTTATCAACATGAACCATCCCAAGACAAATCATGGGCTCCAAGACAAATCATGGGCTCCAAGACAAGTCATGGGCTTCCCATATGGTTTGTAAATCCCATGTAGAACGCCTATCACAGTGAAAACATAGGCAACGAAAGAGTTTGGGTGCCTATGGTGACGAGAGAACTGAAAAAAAACACCATTATGATTGTGATTTATGTATGGTCAATGTGAGAGGCTTCAAATGATACAACAAAGTCCGGTTGGAAAATGTTAGGTAACAGGACGCAAGTGTAACTAATGAGACATTTTATTGTGGCAACGTTTCGCTCTCCAGGAGCTCTCCTTTTACCTAACATATCGTCGGTAATTGTGCCGGAATATCCTGATTTGGAGTCAGCAAGGAGACCTGTGCCACTCAGTGATGTTACCATACCAGTGTTTACAACACTACTTGACCTTCCCTTGTTAAATGTTGAAGAAATTTAGGGTTGAGGGTGTATTCAGGGTTGAGTGTGTAACACAGGTGATAGCAGTTGAAGTGAGTATAGAGTAAGCATCCCAGCATCCCAGCATCCCAGCAGTTCTCCCAAGAAGAACTCAATGACTTGATAAGTGACCTCAGTCTTCCAACTTTTAGCATCCAGACTTAAAGAAAAGAACTGTCTGCAACGAGAAGTTAAAATAACAGCTTATCAGACAAGACAGGTTGAACTCCATCCTTACTTCAGCCAAGACCAAAAACTTGTATACCACAATAACATCCCTGGACTTGGAGATTGGTGACTGTTTATAGACAGCTCCATCAGATGTTTGAAACGCATCTTATTGCACAGTGGTAACCAGTATGCATCTCTTGCAATTGCAAAACCGATGACATATTGTGAACCAGAGCCTCAGACTTACACTAAAATCACTAATATCGACCAGACAATGAGTGGTGAGAAGGATCAGAACCTCTATCTCTCGAACCTATCTTCTCTTTAGGATTAAACCCTCTTACCAGCGTGGTATTACACGATCAAGAACTGTGGCTGACGTGAGCTAGGGGATTAAATGCCTCTGGGTCCGGAGAGGATCGAATCCTGCCCTGAAGACGTCCCCTGAGTACCGTCAGGGTGTTGAAGACTCTGTCGGAAAGGACTTAAGGGATCTAAACCTCCATGACAGATGCTAACTCTGCTGGCAGCGTCATGGGGTGTTAATGACACTGTTTGGGTGTAAATTACCGGACTTTGGAGAGAAGGGAGTTGACTTGGTTGGCAGGGGGAGTTGACTTACCTGACAGGGGAGTTGACTTACCTGGCAGGGGAGTTGACTTGGTTGGCAGGGGGAGTTGACTTACCTGACAGGGGAGTTGACTTACCTGGCAGGGGAGTTGACTTGGTTGGCAGGGGGAGTTGACTTGGTTGGCAGGGGGAGTTGACTTGGTTGGCAGGGGGAGTTGACTTGGTTGGCAGGGGGAGTTGACTTGGTTAGCAGGGGGGAGTTGACTTAGAAGCCTGCCTTAACAGAAGTTCACTTCTGAAGAGGGATTTGAGAGGGGTGAGTGGGAAGAGGGGGCAGCGCCCCCCCTGAACGTCAAACCAGTAAGTTAGCGTGTGATGAATTACGTAATAAGAGGGAACGTAAAGCCTCTTAAATTACAACACTAGATGGCAGCACCGTGGTCTAGAAGAGTCTTCAAGACTACGATAGACTCTTCAAGACTACGATAGACTCTTCAAGACTACGATAGACTCTTCAAGACTACGATAGACTCTTCAAGACTACGATAGACTCTTCAAGACTACGATAGACTCTTCAAGACTACGATAGACTCTTCAAGACTACGATAGACTCTTCAAGACTACGATAGACTCTTCAAGACTACGATAGACTCTTCAAGACTACGATAGACTCTTCAAGACTACGATAGACTCTTCAAGACTACGATAGACTCTTCAAGACTACGATAGACTCTTCAAGACTACGATAGACTCTTCAAGACTACGATAGACTCTTCAAGACTACGATAGACTCTTCAAGACTACGATAGACTCTTCAAGACTACGATAGACTCTTCAAGACTACGATAGACTCTTCAAGACTACGATAGACTCTTCAAGACTACGATAGACTCTTCAAGACTACGATAGACTCTTCAAGACTACGATAGACTCTTCAAGACTACGATAGACTCTTCAAGACTACAATATACTCTTCAAGACTACGATAGACTCTTCAAGACTAGGCTAGACTCTTCAGTCTTTAATACTACGATAGTCGCTACCAACTACAAGCAAGAGGGACGGATTCCCTCATCCCCTGTTTACAGTTCATCAGTCTACCCATTATGTCATTGAATTTGCACCGATAAAGCCACTGGTGGGCGAAAAGTCGACGTTTCCCACGTGTCTAACTCTTCTCTTTCTAAATGACCCAACCAGGAGCGAGACATCGTGAAAAGCTTCTCTCTCTCTCTCCCTCTCTCTCACTCCTAAGTGCTGGTTGTTTGTGTAGTAGCGACGTTTCGCCCAGTGACCTGCTTGCCCTCGCGATATCATAATCATGAATCACTGTCTGCTGACACGAGTCAGTTCAGGAATCTGCAATAAGACTCGGTATTCGCAAGCTGAGTCGCAGTTCTGCAGGAGGTGGTGCTGGAGGAGGTGCTGGAGGTGGTCCTGGAGGAGGTGCTGGAGGTGGTGCTGGAGGAGGTGCTGGAGGTGGTGCTGGAGGAGGTGCTGGAGGTGGTGCTGGAGGAGGTGCTGGAGGTGGTGCTGGAGGAGGTGCTGGAGGTGGTGCTGGAGGAGGTGGTGCTGGAGGAGGTGGTGCTGGAGGAGAAGCTGGAGGAGGTGCTGGAGGAGGTAGTGCTGGAGGAGGTGCTGGAGGAGGTGCTGGAGGTGGTGCTGGAGGAGGTGCTGGAGGTGGTGCTGGAGGAGGTGCTGGAGGAGGTGCTGGAGGAGGTGCTGGAGGAGGTGCTGGAGGTGGTGCTGGAGGAGGTCCTGGAGGTGGTGCTGGAGGAGGTGGTGCTGGAGGAGGTGGTGCTGGAGGAGAAGCTGGAGGAGGTGCTGGAGGAGGTAGTGCTGGCCAGCAAGTGTACCAGACCAGGTCAATAGTTGGAGGGTGAGAAAGGCAAGTCTTCAAGGTTAACTTATTAGAGGTAGAGTGCTGGGGTCTGTGTCATTAGACGTGGGGAAGGTTACCCAAGGTCAATACTGGTATATTAATTCAAGGTCATGTATCTGCTGGTATGTTTTTAAAGGTCAGGTCAATACTGGTATATTTATTCAAGGTCATGTATCTGCTGGTATGTTTTTAAAGGTCAGGTCAATACTGGTATATTAATTCAAGGTCATGTATCTGCTGGTATGTTTTTAAAGGTCAGGTCAATACTGGTATATTTATTCAAGGTCATGTATCTGCTGGTATGTTTTTAAAGGTCAGGTCAATACTGGTATATTTATTCAAGGTCATGTATCTGCTGGTATGTTTTTAAAGGTCAGGTCAATACTGGTATATTTATTCAAGGTCATGTATCTGCTGGTATGTTTTTAAAGGTCAGGTCAATACTGGTATATTAATTCAAGGTCATGTATCTGCTGGTATATTTTTAAAGGTCAGGTCAATACTGGTATATTAATTCAAGGTCATGTATCTGCTGGTATGTTTTTAAAGGTCAGGTCAATACTGGTATATTAATTCAAGGTCATTTATCTGCTGGTATGTTTTTAAAGGTCAGGTCAATACTGGTATATTTATTCAAGGTCATGTATCTGCTGGTATGTTTTTAAAGGTCAGGTCAATACTGGTATATTTATTCAAGGTCATGTATCTGCTGGTATGTTTTTAAAGGTCAGGTCAATACTGGTATATTTATTCAAGGTCATGTATCTGCTGGCATGTTTTTAAAGGTCAGGTCAATACTGGTATATTAATTCAAGGTCATTTATCTGCTGGTATGTTTTTAAAGGTCAGGTCAATACTGGTATATTAATTCAAGGTCATTTATCTGCTGGTATGTTTTTAAAGGTCAGGTCAATACTGGTATATTTATTCAAGGTCATGTATCTGCTGGTATGTTTTTAAAGGTCAGGTCAATACTGGTATATTAATTCAAGGTCATGTATCTGCTGGTATATTTTAAAGGTCAGGTCAATACTGGTATATTAATTCAAGGGTCATGTATCTGCTGGTATGTTTTTTAAAGGTCAGGTCAATACTGGTATATTAATTCAAGGTCATGTATCTGCTGGTATGTTTTTAAAGGTCAGGTCAATACTGGTATATTAATTCAAGGTCATGTATCTGCTGGTATGTTTTAAAAGGTCAGGTCAATACTGGTATATTAATTCAAGGTCATGTATCTGCTGGTATGTTTTTAAAGGTCAGGTCAATACTGGTATATTTATTCAAGGTCATGTATCTGCTGGTATGTTTTTAAAGG